>NC_079194.1:305430549-305525252 GCF_029499605.1 Hyla sarda | reverse complement strand
CCCGTGTATCTCCCCTCCATACAGTAGTATCAGCTCCGGTCCGCCCCGTGTATCTCCCCTCCATACAGTAGTATCAGCTCCGGTCCGCCCCGTGTATCTCCCCTCCATACAGTAGTATCAGCTCCGGTCCGCCCCGTGTAGCTCCCCTCCATACAGTAGTATCAGCTCCGGTCCGCCCCGTGTAGCTCCCCTCCATACAGTAGTATCAGCTCCGGTCCGCCCCGTGTATCTCCCTTCCATACAGTAGTATCAGCTCCGGTCCGCCCCGTGTATCTCCCCTCCATACAGTAGTATGAGCTCCGGTCCGCCCCGTGTATCTCCCTTCCATACAGTAGTATCAGCTCCGGTCCGCCCCGTGTATCTCCCCTCCATACAGTAGTATGAGCTCCGGTCCGCCCCGTGTATCTCCCCTCCATACAGTAGTATCAGCTCCGGTCCGCCCCGTGTATCTCCCCTCCATACAGTAGTATCAGCTCCGGTCCGCCCCGTGTATCTCCCCTCCATACAGTAGTATCAGCTCCGGTCCGCCCCGTGTATCTCCCCTCCATACAGCAGTATCAGCTCCGGTCCGCCCCGTGTATCTCCCCTTCCATACAGTAGTATCAGCTCCTGGTCCGCCCCGTGTATCTCCCCTCCATACAGTAGTATCAGCTCCGGTCCGCCCCGTGTATCTCCCCCCCCCCCCCCATACAGTAGTATCAGCTCCGGTCCGCCCTATGTATCTCCCCTCCATACAGTAGTATCAGCTCCTGTCCGCCCCGTCTATCTCCCTTCCATACAGTAGTATCGGCTCCGGTCCGCCCCGTGTATCTCCCCTCCATACAGTAGTATCAGCTCCGGTCCGCCCCGTGTATCTCCCCTCCATACAGTAGTATCAGCTCCTGTCCGCCCCGTCTATCTCCCTTCCATACAGTAGTATCGGCTCCGGTCCGCCCCGTGTATCTCCCCTCCATACAGTAGTATCAGCTCCGGTCCGCCCCGTGTATCTCCCTTCCATACAGTAGTATCAGCTCCGGTCCGCCCCGTGTATCTCCCCTCCATACAGTAGTATCAGCTCCGGTCCGCCCCGTGTATCTCCCTTCCATACAGTAGTATCAGCTCCGGTCCGCCCCGTCTATCTACCTTCCATACAGTAGTATCAGCTCCGGTCCGCCCTGTGTATCTCCCCTCCATACAGTAGTATCAGCTCCGGTCCGCCCCGTGTATCTCCCTTCCATACAGTAGTATCAGCTCCGGTCCGCCCCGTGTATCTCCCCTCCATACAGTAGTATCAGCTCCGGTCCCCCCTGTGTGTCTCCCTTCCATACAGTAGTATCAGCTCCGGTCCGCCCCGTGTATCTCCCCTCCATACAGTAGTATCAGCTCCGGTCCACCCCGTGTATCTCCCCTCCATACAGTAGTATCAGCTCCGGTCCGCCCCGTGTATCTCCCCTCCATACAGTAGTATCAGCTCCGGTCCGCCCCGTGTATCTCCCCTCCATACAGTAGTATCAGCTCCGGTCCGCCCTATGTATCTCCCCTCCATACAGTAGTATCAGCTCCGGTCCGCCCTATGTATCTCCCCTCCATACAGTAGTATCAGCTCCGGTCCGCCCTATGTATCTCCCCTCCATACAGTAGTATCAGCTCCGGTCCGCCCTATGTATCTCCCCTCCATACAGTAGTATCAGCTCCGGTCCGCCCTATGTATCTCCTCCATACAGTAGTATCAGCTCCGGTCCGCCCTGTGTATCTCCCCTCCATACAGTAGTATCAGCTCCGGTCCGCCCTGTGTATCTCCCCTCCATACAGTAGTATGAGCTCCGCTCCGCCCTATGTATCTCCCCTCCATACAGTAGTATCAGCTCCGGTCCGCCCTATGTATCTCCTCCATACAGTAGTATCAGCTCCGGTTCGCCCTGTGTATCTCCCCTCCATACAGTAGTATCAGCTCCGGTCCGCCCTGTGTATCTCCCCTCCATACAGTAGTATGAGCTCCGCTCCGCCCTGTGTATCTCCCCTCCATACAGTAGTATCAGCTCCGGTCCGCCCCGTGTATCTCCCCTCCATACAGTAGTATCAGCTCCGGTCCGCCCTGTGTATCTCCCCTCCATACAGTAGTATCAGCTCCGGTCCGCCCCGTGTATCTCCCCTCCATACAGTAGTATCAGCTCCGGTCTGCCCTATGTATCTCCCCTCCATACAGTAGTATCGGCTCCGGTCCGCCCTATGTATCTCCCCTCCATACAGTAGTATCAGCTCCGGTCCGCCCCGTGTATCTCCCCTCCATACAGTAGTATCAGCTCCGGTCCGCCCTATGTATCTCCCCTCCATACAGTAGTATCAGCTCCGGTCCGCCCTATGTATCTCCCCTCCATACAGTAGTATCAGCTCCGGTCCGCCCTATGTATCTCCCCTCCATACAGTAGTATCAGCTCCGGTCCGCCCTATGTATCTCCCCTCCATACAGTAGTATCAGCTCCGGTCCGTCCTGTGTATCTCCCCTCCATACAGTAGTATCAGCTCCGGTCCGCACCATGTATCTCCCCTCCATACAGTAGTATCAGCTCCGGTCCGCCCTATGTATCTCCCCTCCATACAGTAGTATCAGCTCCGGTCCGTCCTGTGTATCTCCCCTCCATACAGTAGTATCAGCTCCGGTCCGCCCTATGTATCTCCCCTCCATACAGTAGTATCAGCTCCGGTCCGCCCTATGTATCTCCCCTCCATACAGTAGTATCAGCTCCGGTCCGCCCTATGTATCTCCCCTCCATACAGTAGTATCAGCTCCGGTCCGTCCTGTGTATCTCCCCTCCATACAGTAGTATCAGCTCCGGTCCGCACCATGTATCTCCCCTCCATACAGTAGTATCAGCTCCGGTCCGCCCTATGTATCTCCCCTCCATACAGTAGTATCAGCTCCGGTCCGTCCTGTGTATCTCCCCTCCATACAGTAGTATCAGCTCCGGTCCGCACCATGTATCTCCCGTCCATACAGTAGTATCAGCTCCGGTCCGCCCTATGTATCTCCCCTCCATACAGTAGTATGAGCTCCGGTCCGCCCCGTGTATCTCCCCTCCATACAGTAGTATCAGCTCCGGTCCGCCCTGTGTATCTCCCCTCCATACAGTAGTATCAGCTCCGGTCCGCCCTATGTATCTCCCCTCCATACAGTAGTATCAGCTCCGGTCCGCCCTATGTATCTCCCCTCCATACAGTAGTATCAGCTCCGGTCCGCCCCGTGTATCTCCCCTCCATACAGTAGTATCAGCTCCGGTCCGCCCCATGTATCTCCCCTCCATACAGTAGTATCAGCTCCGGTCCGCCCCGTGTATCTCCCCTCCATACAGTAGTATCAGCTCCGGTCCGCCCCGTGTATCTCCCTTCCATACAGTAGTATCAGCTCCGGTCCGCCCCGTGTATCTCCCCTCCATACAGTAGTATCAGCTCCGGTCCGCCCCGTGTATCTCCCTTCCATACAGTAGTATCAGCTCCGGTCCGCCCCGTGTATCTCCCTTCCATACAGTAGTATCAGCTCCGGTCCGCCCTATGTATCTCCCCTCCATACAGTAGTATGAGCTCCGGTCCCCCCTGTGTATCTCCCCTCCATACAGTAGTATCAGCTCCGGTCCGCCCTATGTATCTCCCCTCCATACAGTAGTATCAGCTCCGGTCCGCCCCGTGTATCTCCCCTCCATACAGTAGTATCAGCTCCGGTCCGCCCTATGTATCTCCCCTCCATACAGTAGTATGAGCTCCGGTCCACCCTATGTATCTCCCCTCCATACAGTAGTATCAGCTCCGGTCCGCCCCATGTATCTCCCCTCCATACAGTAGTATCAGCTCCGGTCCGCCCTATGTATCTCCCTTCCATACAGTAGTATCAGCTCCGGTCCGCCCCGTGTATCTCCCCTCCATACAGTAGTATCAGCTCCGCTCCGCCCTATGTATCTCCCCTCCATACAGTAGTATCAGCTCCGGTCCGCCCCGTGTATCTCCCCTTCATACAGTAGTATCAGCTCCGGTCCGCCCCGTGTATCTCCCCTTCATACAGTAGTATCAGCTCCGGTCCGCCCTATGTATCTCCCTTCCATACAGTAGTATCAGCTCCGGTCCGCCCCGTGTATCTCCCCTCCATACAGTAGTATCAGCTCCGGTCCGCCCTATGTATCTCCCCTCCATACAGTAGTATCAGCTCCGGTCCGCCCTATGTATCTCCCTTCCATACAGTAGTATCAGCTCCGGTCCGCCCTATGTATCTCCCCTCCATACAGTAGTATCAGCTCCGGTCCGCCCCGTGTATCTCCCCTCCATACAGTAGTATCAGCTCCGGTCCGCCCTATGTATCTCCCCTCCATACAGTAGTATCAGCTCCGGTCCGCCCTATGTATCTCCCTTCCATACAGTAGTATCAGCTCCGGTCCGCCCCGTGTATCTCCCCTCCATACAGTAGTATCAGCTCCGGTCCGCCCTATGTATCTCCCTTCCATACAGTAGTATCAGCTCCGGTCCGCCCTATGTATCTCCCCTCCATACAGTAGTATCAGCTCCGGTCCGCCCTGTGTATCTCCCCTCCATACAGTAGTATCAGCTCCGGTCCGCCCTATGTATCTCCCTTCCATACAGTAGTATCAGCTCCGGTCCGCCCCGTGTATCTCCCCTCCATACAGTAGTATCAGCTCCGGTCCGCCCTATGTATCTCCCTTCCATACAGTAGTATCAGCTCCGGTCCGCCCTATGTATCTCCCCTCCATACAGTAGTATCAGCTCCGGTCCGCCCTGTGTATCTCCCCTCCATACAGTAGTATCAGCTCCGGTCCGCCCTATGTATCTCCCTTCCATACAGTAGTATCAGCTCCGGTCCGCCCCGTGTATCTCCCCTCCATACAGTAGTATCAGCTCCGGTCCGCCCCGTGTATCTCCCTTCCATACAGTAGTATCAGCTCCGGTCCGCCCCGTGTATCTCCCCTCCATACAGTAGTATCAGCTCCGGTCCGCCCCGTGTATCTCCCTTCCATACAGTAGTATCAGCTCCGGTCCGCCCTATGTATCTCCCTTCCATACAGTAGTATCAGCTCCGGTCCGCCCTATTTACCTCCCCTCCATACAGTAGTATCAGCTCCGGACCGCCCTATGTATCTCCCCTCCATACAGTAGTATCAGCTCCGGTCCGCACCGTGTATCTCCCCTCCATACAGTAGTATCAGCTCCGGTCCGCCCTATGTATCTCCCCTCCATACAGTAGTATGATCTCCGGAGTCCGGTCCGCCCTATGTATCAGCCCCAGGCCTGTCCAGGCTCCCCGCGGTTCCTCCACCGCCTCACAGCACAAGATGGCGGCCACTTCCCTTAGCCCCTGAACAAGCACTGTCGCCTTCATTACTGGGCGGGGCCTCCCAGAACTGACAGCTCCAGCGTCCAATCAGTGAAGCAGTCGCTGGGACGTAAAAAATAATAATCCAATGAGCGGTAGGTCCCAGTTGTGGGCAGGTCCTCCAGTCTCCTCTCAGGAGCCCTGCGCTCTGTATAAAGACATAAGATTCCCTCACATGTTTCGCTCCACCAATCAGAGGGCGGCTTCCAGCCGGCTGCTTCCTCCTCAGCCAATGAGCGGGCGGCTGGCGAGGCTTAGCCGCTGCCGGGGCCCCTCCTCTCGGCCCTGTTATGCGGCCATCCAGGGCGCAGGGCGGGCCGCGCGGCTGTTTCCTGCCCTGATGCATGGTGGTCGGACGGAGGAATTGTTGGAAAATTGTGTCGGAGGTTGGTGTATATAACTGTTACCCATCGTGCCTTGTGCGGCGGCGCCGGGAGCGCAGAGCTGGGCCGGGGGGAGAGCTGCTCCATGTCCGCAGACACCGCCGCCTCCCCCCGCACAGCGGACACCGACCCCGCCTGACCGAGTACTGCCGCCCGCCCGATACACAGCCCGGCCTCCTCACTGCCCGGCGCCCCGGCCGCGACATCCCCAGGCCTCCCCGCAGGCCGCGGCCCACAGCGCCGCCCAACCCGGGGGACACAAACACCGGAGCCCCGGCAGAGAGGACCGAGGAGACCCCGAGGGATCAGACTGTTATATGATAGAGCGGGGGGCACGGGTGACGTCATACTGAGGGACCATAACGTCACCGACAGGAACACATGACGTATACAACGTGTAATATACAAACCAGATATATACACGTGCAGGAGTGACGTATACACAGATACAAATATATACAGGAATGACGTATATAAACAGATGCATAATATATACACTACACATATATAATATATACAGGAGTGACGTATACACATATATAATATATACAGGAGTGATGTATACACATATATAATATATACAGGAGTGATGTATACACATATATAATATATATACAGGAGTGATGTATACACATATATAATATATATACAGGAGTGATGTATACACATATATAATATATATACAGGAGTGATGTATACACATATATAATATATACAGGAGTGACGTATACACAGATATAATATATACAGGAGTGACGTATACACAGATATAATATATACAGGAGTGATGTATACACATATATAATATATATACAGGAGTGATGTATACACATATATAATATATATACAGGAGTGATGTATACACATATATAATATATACAGGAGTGACGTATACACAGATATAATATATACAGGAGTGACGTATACACAGATATAATATATACAGGAGTGACGTATACACATATATAATATATACAGGAGTGACGTATACACAGATATAATATATACAGGAGTGACGTATACACAGATATAATATATACAGGAGTGATGTATACACATATATAATATATACAGGAGTGATGTATACACAGATATAATATATACAGGAGTGATGTATACACATATATAATATATACAGGAGTGATGTATACACATATATAATATATATACAGGAGTGACGTATACACAGATATAATATATACAGGAGTGATGTATACACATATATAATATATACAGGAGTGATGTATACACATATATAATATATACAGGAGTGATGTATACACATATATAATATATATACAGGAGTGACGTATACACATATATAATATATACAGGAGTGACGTATACACATATATAATATATACAGGAGTGACGTATACACATATATAATATATACAGGAGTGACGTATACACATATATAATATATACAGGAGTGACGTATACACATATATAATATATACAGGAGTGACGTATACACATATATAATATATACAGGAGTGACGTATACACATATATAATATATACAGGAGTGATGTATACACATATATAATATATACAGGAGTGATGTATACACATATATAATATATACAGGAGTGATGTATACACATATATAATATATACAGGAGTGACGTATACACATATATAATATATACAGGAGTGACGTATACACATATATAATATATACAGGAGTGACGTATACACATATATAATATATACAGGAGTGACGTATACACATATATAATATATACAGGAGTGACGTATACACATAAATAATATATACAGGAGTGATGTATACACATATATAATATATACAGGAGTGACGTATACACATATATAATATATACAGGAGTGATGTGTACACAGATATAATATATACAGGAGTGACGTGTACACAGATATAATATATACAGGAGTGATGTATACACATATATAATATATACAGGAGTGATGTATACACATATATAATATATACAGAGTGACGTATACACATATATAATATATACAGGAGTGACGTGTACACATATATAATATATACAGGAGTGACGTGTACACAGATATAATATATACAGGAGTGACGTGTACACAGATATAATATATACAGGAGTGATGTGTACACATATATAATATATATACAGGAGTGACGTGTACACATATATAATATATATACAGGAGTGACGTATACACATATATAATATATACAGGAGTGATGTATACACATAAATAATATATACAGGAGTGACGTATACACATATATAATATATACAGGAGTGACGTATACACATATATAATATATACAGGAGTGACGTATACACATATATAATATATACAGGAGTGACGTATACACATATATAATATATACAGGAGTGACGTATACACATATATAATATATACAGGAGTGATGTATACACATATATAATATATACAGGAGTGATGTATACACATATATAATATATACAGGAGTGACGTATACACATATATAATATATACAGGAGTGACGTATACACATATATAATATATACAGGAGTGATGTATACACATATATAATATATACAGGAGTGATGTATACACATATATAATATATATAGGAGTGACGTATACACATATATAATATATACAGGAGTGACGTATACACAATATTATACACATATTAATATACAGGAGTGATGTATACACATATATAATATATACAGGAGTGACGTATACACATATATAATATATACAGGAGTGACGTATACACATATATAATATATACAGGAGTGATGTATACACATATATAATATATACAGGAGTGATGTATACACATATATAATATATAAGGAGTGACGTATACACATATATAATATATACAGGAGTGACGTATACACATATATAATATATACAGGAGTGACGTATACACATATATAATATATACAGGAGTGATGTATACACATATATAATATATACAGGAGTGATGTATACACATATAATATATACAGGAGTGACGTATACACATATATAATATATAAAGGAGTGACGTATACACATATATAATATATACAGGAGTGATGTATACACATATATAATATATACAGGAGTGACGTATACACATATATATATATATAGGAGTGACGTATACACATATATAATATATACAGGAGTGACGTATACACATATATAATATATACAGGAGTGACGTATACACATATATAATATATACAGGAGAGATGTATACACATATATACAGGAGAGATGTATACACATATATAATATATACAGGAGTGACGTATACACATATATAATATATACAGGAGTGACGTATACACATATATAATATATACAGGAGTGACGTATACACATATATAATATATACAGGAGTGACGTATACACATATATAATATATACAGGAGTGACGTATACACATATATAATATATACAGGAGTGACGTATACACATATATAATATATACAGGAGTGACGTATACACATATATAATATATACAGGAGTGACGTATACACATATATAATATATACAGGAGTGACGTATACACAGATATAATATATACAGGAGTGACGTATACACATATATAATATATACAGGAGTGACGTATACACAGATATAATATATACAGGAGTGACGTATACACATATATAATATATACAGGAGTGACGTATACACATATATAATATATACAGGAGTGACGTATACACATATATAATATATACAGGAGTGACGTATACACAGATATAAAATATACAGGAGTGACGTATACACATATATAATATATACAGGAGTGACGTATACACATATATAATATATACAGGAGTGATGTATACACATATATAATATATACAGGAGAGATGTATACACATATATAATATATACAGGAGTGACGTATACACATATATAATATATACAGGAGTGACGTATACACATATATAATATATACAGGAGTGACGTATACACAGATATATAATATATACAGGAGTGACGTATACACAGATATAATATATACAGGAGAGACGTATACACATATATAATATATACAGGAGTGACGTATACACAGATATAATATATACAGGAGTGACGTATACACAGATATAATATATACAGGAGTGATGTATACACATATATAATATATACAGGAGTGATGTATACACATATAATATATACAGGAGTGACGTATACACATATATAATATATACAGGAGTGACGTATACACATATATAATATATACAGGAGTGACGTATACACATATATAATATATACAGGAGTGACGTATACCCACATATATAATATATACAGGAGTGACGTATACCCACATATATAATATATACAGGAGTGACGTATACACATATAATATATACAGGAGTGACGTATACACAGATATAATATATACAGGAGTGACGTATACACAGATATAATATATACAGGAGTGACGTATACACAGATATAATATATACAGGAGAGACGTATACACATATATAATATATACAGGAGTGACGTATACACAGATATAATATATACAGGAGTGACGTATACACAGATATAATATATACAGGAGTGACGTATACACAGATATAATATATACAGGAGTGACGTATACACAGATATAATATATACAGGAGTGACGTATACACAGATATAATATATACAGGAGTGACGTATACACAGATATATAATATATACAGTAGTGACGTATACACAGATATATAATATATACAGGAGTGACGTATACACAGATATAATATATACAGGAATGACGTATACCCACATATATAATATATACAGGAGTGACGTATACCCACATATATAATATATACAGGAGTGACGTATACCCACATATATAATATATACAGGAGTGACGTATACACAGATATAATATATACAGGAGTGACGTATACACAGATATAATATATACAGGAGTGACGTATACACAGATATAATATATACAGGAGTGACGTATACACAGATATAATCTATACAGGAGTGACGTATACACAGATATAATATATACAGGAGTGACGTATACACAGATATAATATATACAGGAGTGACGTATACACAGATATAATATATACAGGAGTGACGTATACACAGATATAATATATACAGGAGTGACGTATACACAGATATAATCTATACAGGAGTGACGTATACACAGATATATAATCTATACAGGAGTGACGTATACACAGATATATAATATATACAGGAGTGACGTATACACAGATATATAATATATACAGGAGTGACGTATACACATATATAATATATACAGGAGTGACGTATACACATATATAATATATACAGGAGTGACGTATACACATATATAATATATACAGGAGTGACGTATACACATATATAATATATACAGGAGTGACGTATACACATATATAATATATACAGGAGTGACGTATACACAGATATAATATATACAGGAGTGACGTATACACAGATATATAATATATACAGGAGTGACGTATACACAGATATATAATATATACAGGAGTGACGTATACACAGATATATAATATATACAGGAGTGACGTATACACAGATATATAATATATACAGGAGTGACGTATACACAGATATAATATATACAGGAGTGACGTATACACAGATATAATATATACAGGAGTGACGTATACACATATATAATATATACAGGAGTGACGTATACACAGATATAATATATACAGGAGTGACGTATACACAGATATAATATATACAGGAGTGACGTATACACAGATATAATATATACAGGAGTGACGTATACACAGATATAATATATACAGGAGTGACGTATACACAGATATAATATATACAGGAGTGACGTATACACAGATATAATATATACAGGAGTGACGTATACACAGATATAATATATACAGGAGTGACGTATACAGATATATAATATATACAGGAGTGACGTATACACAGATATAATATATACAGGAGTGACGTATACACATATATAATATATACAGGAGTGACGTATACACATATATAATATATACAGGAGTGATGTATACACATATATAATATATACAGGAGTGACGTATACACATATATAATATATACAGGAGAGACGTATACACATATATAATATATACAGGAGTGACGTATACACATATATAATATATACAGGAGTGACGTATACACATATATAATATATACAGGAGAGATGTATACACATATATAATATATACAGGAGTGACGTATACACATATAATATATATATATATAGGAGTGACGTATACACATATATAATATATACAGGAGTGATGTATACACATATAATATATATATATAGGAGAGACGTATACACATATATAATATATACAGGAGAGATGTATACACAGATATAATATATACAGGAGTGATGTATACACAGATATAATATATACAGGAGTGACGTATACACATATATAATATATACAGGAGTGACGTATACACATATATAATATATACAGGAGAGACGTATACACATATATAATATATACAGGAGTGATGTATACACAGATATAATATATACAGGAGAGACGTATACACATATATAATATATACAGGAGTGATGTATACACATATATAATATATACAGGAGTGATGTATACACATATAATATATACAGGAGTGACGTATACACAGATATAATATATACAGCAGTGATGTATACACATATATAATATATACAGGAGTGATGTATACACAGATATAATATATACAGGAGTGACGTATACACATATATAATATATACAGGAGAGACGTATACACATATATAATATATACAGGAGTGATGTATACACATATATAATATATACAGGAGTGATGTATACACATATATAATATATACAGGAGAGATGTATACACATATATAATATATACAGGAGTGACGTATACACATATATAATATATACAGGAGTGACGTATACACAGATATAATATATACAGGAGTGACGTATACACAGATATAATATATACAGGAGTGACGTATACACAGATATAATATATATAGGAGTGACGTATACACAGATATAATATATACAGGAGTGACGTATACACAGATATAATATATACAGGAGTGACGTATACACATATATAATATATACAGGAGTGACGTATACACATATATAATATATACAGGAGTGACGTATACACATATATAATATATACAGGAGTGACGTATACACATATATAATATATACAGGAGTGACGTATACACATATATAATATATACAGGAGTGACGTATACACATATATAATATATACAGGAGTGACGTATACACATATATAATATATACAGGAGTGACGTATACACATATATAATATATACAGGAGTGATGTATACACATATATAATATATACAGGAGTGACGTATACACATATATAATATATACAGGAGTGATGTATACACATATATAATATATACAGGAGTGATGTATACACAGATATAATATATACAGGAGTGACGTATACACAGATATAATATATACAGGAGTGACGTATACACATATATAATATATACAGGAGTGACGTGTACACATATATAATATATACAGGAGTGATGTGTACACATATATAATATATACAGGAGTGATGTGTACACATATATAATATATATACAGGAGTGATGTATACACATATATAATATATACAGGAGAGATGTATACACATATATAATATATACAGGAGAGATGTATACACATATATAATATATACAGGAGTGATGTATACACATATATAATATATACAGGAGAGATGTATACACATATATAATATATACAGGAGTGATGTATACACATATATAATATATACAGGAGTGATGTATACACATATATAATATATACAGGAGAGATGTATACACATATATAATATATACAGGAGTGACGTATACACATATAATATATATATATATATAGGAGTGACGTATACACATATATAATATATACAGGAGTGATGTATACACATATATAATATATACAGGAGTGATGTATACACATATATAATATATACAGGAGTGATGTATACACATATATAATATATACAGGAGTGATGTATACACATATATAATATATATACAGGAGTGATGTATACACATATATAATATATACAGCAGTGACGTATACACATATATAATATATACAGGAGAGATGTATATACAGATATAATATATACAGGAGTGATGTATACACAGATATAATATATACAGGAGTGACGTATACACATATATAATATATACAGGAGTGACGTATACACATATATAATATATACAGGAGAGACGTATACACATATATAATATATACAGGAGTGATGTATACACATATATAATATATACAGGAGTGATGTATACACATATATAATATATACAGGAGTGACGTATACACAGATATAATATATACAGGAGTGACGTATACACATATATAATATATACAGGAGTTACGTATACACAGATATAATATATACAGGAGTGACGTATACACAGATATAATATATACAGGAGTGATGTGTACACATATATAATATATACAGGAGTGATGTGTACACAGATATAATATATACAGGAGTGATGTGTACACAGATATAATATATACAGGAGTGACGTATACACATATATAATATATACAGGAGTGACGTATACACATATATAATATATACAGGAGTGATGTATACACATATATAATATATACAGGAGTGACGTATACACATATATAATATATACAGGAGTGATGTATACACATATATAATATATACAGGAGTGATGTATACACATATATAATATATACAGGAGTGATGTATACACATATATAATATATACAGGAGAGATGTATACACAGATATAATATATACAGGAGTGATGTATACACATATATAATATATACAGGAGAGATGTATACACAGATATAATATATACAGGAGTGATGTATACACAGATATAATATATACAGGAGAGATGTATACACATATATAATATATACAGGAGTGATGTATACACATATATAATATATACAGGAGAGATGTATACACAGATATAATATATACAGGAGAGATGTATACACATATATAATATATACAGGAGTGATGCATACACATATATATAATATATACAGGAGTGATGTATACACAGATATATACTATATACAGGCATGCTGTAAACTCTATACACATATAATAACCATTGTCTGTTACTACCTGTATATATTGTATATACTCTATATAGGATATTATACTCCAGGTTCTTGCAGAGTGACATCACCATAATGTACAGATAATAAACCCTCTTATATACAGTATCCTCCAGCACAGCTACATTGTATCCTATATGTATCTATTCACTGTATATAAGATCAGCTCCTCCAGGTGTATACAGTGTGTGATGACATCACCAGAACATATATACATACAAGGGGCTCCCCTCATAGGACCATAAACCACATCCACCACCTTAGAACAGCTCAGTGCTGCCCCCAGTGACGGAGGAAAACTAAAAATGAGTTACCATGCAGGTAGCCCCCCAGTCACCAGAACCCGGCACTCCCCGCACACCATGGCGCTCCAGTCAACATCTATTAAAGAACTACAACTCCCAGCATGCCCGGACAGCCAAAGGTGCCCCCAGCTGTTGAAAAACTACAACTCCTTGCATGCCCGGACAGCCAAAGGCACCTCTAGCTGTTGAAAAACTACAACTCCCAGCATGCCCGGACAGCCATTGGCGGTCCGGGCATGCTGGGTGTTGTAGTTTTGCAACAGCTGGAGGCACCCTGGTTGGAAGACACTAGCCTAAAGTGACCAAATGCACAGAGGGGGCGCCACCATCAGGATCGCCCCTTAATATTTTCCCAATATACCAGTGCTTCCCAATCTGTTGCCAAACTACAACTCCCAGCATGCCCGGACAGCCAACAGCCAGAGTGTAATAGTTTCTCAGCAGTTAGAGGCTTAACTGTCAGGGCATGCTGGGAGTTATAGTTTCTTCATAATTTGGGGGCGTGGGGTCACTGCTTTACACTTTTATCTTACAATCTGCTTTCCAGATTCTGCAACGACATTGAAGATGTCTTCACATTTTAAAGAATTCAACCTCTATCCCTGATAATAGAGAACAACAGATATATTCACCTGTCCTACAGTCACCTCTCCCCTCCTGACATGGCTGATAACAGAGAACAACAGATATATTCACCTGTCCTACAGTCACCTCTCCCCTCCTGACATGGCTGATAACAGAGAACAATAGATTATATTCACCTGTCCTACAGTCACCTCTCCTCTCCTGACATGGCTGATAACAGAGAACAATAGATTATATTCACCTGTCCTACAGTCACCTCTCCTGACATGGCTGATAACAGAGAACAACAGATATATTCACCTGTCCTACAGTCACCTCTCCTCTCCTGACATGGCTGATAACAGAGAACAATAGATATATTCACCTGTCCTACAGTCACCTCTCCTGACATGGCTGATAACAGAGAACAACAGATATATTCACCTGTCCTACAGTCACCTCTCCTCTCCTGACATGGCTGATAACAGAGAACAATAGATATATTCACCTGTCCTACAGTCACCTCTCCCCTCCTGACATGGCTGATAACAGAGAACAATAGATATATATTCACCTGTCCTACAGTCACCTCTCCTGACATGGCTGATAACAGAGAACAATAGATATAATCACCTGTCCTACAGTCACCTCTCCTCTCCCGACATGGCTGATAACAGAGAACAATAGATTATATTCACCTGTCCTACAGTCACCTCTCCTCTCCTGACATGGCTGATAACAGAGAACAATAGATATATTCACCTGTCCTACAGTCACCTCTCCTCTCCTGACATGGCTGATAACAGAGAACAATAGATATATTCACCTGTCCTACAGTCATCTCTCCTCTCCTGACATGGCTGATAACAGAGAACAATAGATTATATTCACCTGTCCTACAGTCACCTCTCCTCTCCTGACATGGCTGATAACAGAGAACAATAGATTATATTCACCTGTCCTACAGTCACCTCTCCTCTCCTGACATGGCTGATAACAGAGAACAATAGATATATTCACCTGTCCTACAGTCACCTCTCCTCTCCTGACATGGCTGATAACAGAGAACAACAGATATATTCACCTGTCCTACAGTCACCTCTCCCCTCCTGACATGGCTGATAACAGAGAACAATAGATTATATTCACCTGTCCTACAGTCACCTCTCCTCTCCTGACATGGCTGATAACAGAGAACAATGGATATATTCACCTGTCCTACAGTCACCTCTCCTCCTGACATGGCTGATAACAGAGAACAATAGATTATATTCACCTGTCCTACAGTCACCTCTCCTCTCCTGACATGGCTGATAACAGAGAACAATGGATATATTCACCTGTCCTACAGTCACCTCTCCTCTCCTGACATGGCTGATAACAGAGAACAATGGATATATTCACCTGTCCTACAGTCACCTCTTCTCTCCTGACATGGCTGATAACAGAGAACAATAGATTATATTCACCTGTCCTACAGTCACCTCTCCCCTCCTGACATGGCTGATAACAGAGAACAACAGATATATTCACCTGTCCTACAGTCACCTCTCCTCTCCTGACATGGCTGATAACAGAGAACAATAGATTATATTCACCTGTCCTACAGTCACCTCTCCTCTCCTGACATGGCTGATAACAGAGAACAATAGATTATATTCACCTGTCCTACAGTCACCTCTCCTCTCCTGACATGACTGATAACAGAGAACAATAGATATATTCACCTGTCCTACAGTCACCTCTCCTCTCCTGACATGGCTGATAACAGAGAACAACAGATATATTCACCTGTCCTACAGTCACCTCTCCTGACATGGCTGATAACAGAGAACAACAGATATATTCACCTGTCCTACAGTCACCTCTCCTCTCCTGACATGGCTGATAACAGAGAACAATAGATTATATTCACCTGTCCTACAGTCACCTCTCCTCTCCTGACATGGCTGATAACAGAGAACAATAGATATATTCACCTGTCCTACAGTCACCTCTCCCCTCCTGACATGGCTGATAACAGAGAACAATAGATATATATTCACCTGTCCTACAGTCACCTCTCCTCTCCCGACATGGCTGATAACAGAGAACAATAGATTATATTCACCTGTCCTACAGTCACCTCTCCTCTCCTGACATGGCTGATAACAGAGAACAATAGATATATTCACCTGTCCTACAGTCACTTCTCCCCTCCTGACATGGCTGATAACAGAGAACAATAGATATATATTCACCTGTCCTACAGTCACCTCTCCTCTCCTGACATGGCTGATAACAGAGAACAATAGATATATTCACCTGTCCTACAGTCACCTCTCCCCTCCTGACATGGCTGATAACAGAGAACAATAGATATATTCACCTGTCCTACAGTCACCTCTCCTCTCCTGACACAGCTGATAACAGAGAACAATAGATTATATTCACCTGTCCTACAGTCACCTCTCCCCTCCTGACATGGCTGATAACAGAGAACAATAGATTATATTCACCTGTCCTACAGTCACCTCTCCTCTCCTGACATGGCTGATAACAGAGAACAATAGATATATTCACCTGTCCTACAGTCACCTCTCCTCCTGACATGGCTGATAACAGAGAACAATAGATATATTCACCTGTCCTACAGTCACCTCTCCCCTCCTGACATGGCTGATAACAGAGAACAATAGATATATTCACCTGTCCTACAGTCACCTCTCCTCTCCTGACATGGCTGATAACAGAGAACAATAGATATATTCCCCTGTCCTACAGTCACCTCTCCTCTCCTGACATGGCTGATAACAGAGAACAATAGATTATATTCACCTGTCCTACAGTCACCTCTCCTCTCCTGACATGACTGATAACAGAGAACAATGGATATATTCACCTGTCCTACAGTCACCTCTCCTCTCCTGACATGGCTGATAACAGAGAACAATGGATATATTCACCTGTCCTACAGTCACATCTCCTCTCCTGACATGGCTGATAACAGAGAACAATAGATATATTCACCTGTCCTACAGTCACCTCTCCTCCTGACATGACTGATAACAGAGAACAATAGATATATTCACCTGTCCTACAGTCACCTCTCCTCTCCTGACATGGCTGATAACAGAGAACAATAGATATATTCACCTGTCCTACAGTCACCTCTCCTCCTGACATGGCTGATAACAGAGAACAATAGATATATTCACCTGTCCTACAGTCACCTCTCCCATCCTGACATGGCTGATAACAGAGAACAATAGATGTATTCACCTGTCCTACAGTCACCTCTCCCCTCCTGACATGGCTGATAACAGAGAACAATATATTATATTCACCTGTCCTACAGTCACCTCTCCTCCTGACATGACTGATAACAGAGAACAATAGATATATTCCCCTGTCCTACAGTCACCTCTCCTCTCCTGACATGGCTGATAACAGAGAACAATATATTATATTCACCTGTCCTACAGTCACCTCTCCTCCTGACATGACTGATAACAGAGAACAATAGATATATTCCCCTGTCCTACAGTCACCTCTCCTCTCCTGACATGGCTGATAACAGAGAACAATAGATATATTCACCTGTCCTACAGTCACCTCTCCTCTCCTGACATGGCTGATAACAGAGAACAATAGATATATTCACCTGTCCTACAGTCACCTCTCCTCCTGACATGGCTGATAACAGAGAACAATAGATATATTCACCTGTCCTACAGTCACCTCTCCTCTCCTGACATGGCTGATAACAGAGAACAATAGATATATTGACCTGTCCTACAGTCACCTCTCCTCCTGACATGGCTGATAACAGAGAACAATAGATATATTCTCCCGTCCTACAGTCACCTCTCCTCTACTGATATGGCTGATAACAGAGAACAATAGATATATTCACCTGTCCTACAGTCACCTCTCCTCCTGACATGATAACAGAGAACAATAGATATATTCACCTGTCCTACAGTCACCTCTCCTCCGGACATGGCTGATAACAGAGAACAAGAGATATATTCACCTGTCCTACAGTCACCTCTCCTCTCCTGCCATGGCTGATAACAGAGAACAATAGATATATTCACCTGTCCTACAGTCACCTCTCCTCTCCTGACATGGCTGATAACAGAGAACAATAGATATATTGACCTGTCCTACAGTCACCTCTCCTCCTGACATGATAACAGAGAACAATAGATATATTGACCTGTCCTACAGTCACCTCTCCTCCTGACATGATAACAGAGAACCATTTACACCATGCTCTAGTAAAATAGGGGAGTCGGTCTGTTGCAGATGTTATGGATCGTTCCATATGACAATTAGCGTGTACTGAGCTCATTATAGACTTAGGGTCTATTCACACGTACAGTATTCTGCGACAAAAATGTCGCACAAATGTTGCACCTGCGACTATGCGATTTTTCGTGCGACATTTTGACTGGAAAAAGCGAGAAAAGCAAGTTTTCCAAAACTTAACTACGTAGTAATAAATTTTAAAATGGACTACGGGGTAGTCTGGTATTTATTAACTGCGACAGTCACAACTGCGCAAAAAAAGGTTAAAAATCTACTAAATTTACTCCAGCTCAAACATGGAGCAGAAAAAGCTACAACCAAAGTAAAAAAGAAGAAATTGCTGACGTGAAAGAAAATTATCAACAGGCTGAAAGCAGATGATAAATAAGTCACATAAGCAAAAAAAAAGTAAGGAAAAAAGTACTAAAAAAAGGAAGAGACATAAGCAAAGATTGTTAAATGTCCCTCTTAGTTTACATTGAAATCTGCAGCATCAAATCTGCACAGAATACTGTACGTGTGAATAGACCCTTATGGTCCGGGATATCTGTACTTTTTCCATTTTGTCGCTATTTTATTCCTCGTAACTGTTATAAAATGAACCATTACTGTCACGTCTGGTAATTGTTTCCGGGCCCCAAGGAATTATATAACCTATAATTTTACATAATATGTGAAAAAACGAAATCCCACAGACCCTGGATGTGCAGTACTAGCACACCACATCTCCAATAACTATCTGCCCTCCCAGGGTACATCCTGCCCATTCTACATGAGATGCCATCGGTACAATCATTTCCTCTCCGGTACACGGTGGGCAGCACATCTTGAGACTTTGGAAGTCGTTACGAAGGCAAGAATCCGCTGTGAGTCTAAAAAAGTGCGTCCCAGATCGGCCTCCCATCTAAAGGGAAAGGTCACCTGCACAACCTCACACAATAGCGCTGGATAAATCTTACATATTCCCCCTGTAAGTGCTATAGGCCCAAAAATATGCAGTTCTTAAAGGGGTACTCTAGGGCTGGGCGGTATACCTGTTCATAGCGAATAACGAAATTTTTGTGCTGCACGATATGAATTTTAACCCATACCGCAATAACGCTTTGGCTCCTCCCCCTCAGGAATTAATTAATTATCGGCCCAGCGCTTCCACATCGGGGAACTAATCATGTGACCTGCGAGCGCTGTTCTGTAACCCCTTCACTTAATTATTAGTGCTGCGCTATCCCCATCGGGGTATTACTCACATATGTCGCCCACAAGCGCTGCCCTCCTCGTCCTCCTGTCTGTTGCAGCCGCCGGTACTGACGCTCTATACCAGTGGTCTTCAACCTCCAGAGGTTGCAAAACTACAACTCCCAGCATGCCCGGACAGCCGTTGGCTGTCCGGGCATGCTGGGAGTTGTAGTTTTGCAACCTCTGGAGGTCTGCAGATTGCAAACCACTGCTCTATACTGTATCCCTATGCCCGTGCTGCAAAAGGTAAACAAAATAAACTTTATCTCACCTTCCCCGCCGGTCCGGACCTGCTTTTTAGGGACGTCGGACAGCCGTCAGCCTATCACTGGCCGCAGCGATGTTCCATCTCGCCCGGTGATAGGCTGAGCGCACTGTCGTGTATGATGCCGGCTTCTTACATGACAGTGCGCTCAGCCTATCAGCGGCCGAGGCGGAACATCGCTGCGGCCGGTGATAGGCTGACGGCTGTCCGACGTTCACGTCCCCAGGGAGCGCGTAAGGCCGACGTAGGAACATGCGCTAAAGTTTATTTTTGTTTACCTTTTGCAGCCCGGACGTAGGGATACAGTATAGAGTGTCAGCGCCGGTGGCCGCAACAAACAGGAGGACGAGGAGAGCAGCGCTTGCGGGTGACGTGAGTAGTACCCCGATGGGGACAGTGCAGCGCTGGGCTAATAATTAATTTGGGGGGGGGGGGGGGGAATACCGTCATATACTGTGGAACCGCCATAAGTTTCTAAAATACCGCGATACACATATTTGGCCATACTGCCCAGCCCTAGGGTACTCCGCTGCTCAGCGTTTGGAACAAAATGTTCCGAATGCTTAGAGCCGGCGCCGAGAGCTCGTGATGTCATAGCCCCACCCCCTCAATGCAAGTCTATGGGAGGGGGGCGTGACAGCCGTCACACCCCCTCCCATAGACTTGCATTGAGGGGGTGGGGCATGACATCAAGTGTGGGCGTGGCTATGACATCACGCGCTCCCGGCACCGCCTCTAAGCATTTGGAACATTTTGTGAGATTTGAGTTACTGGTGGGAGGACAAGGCAACAAGGTGCCTCAGTTGCAGGTATTTGTAGAAGTCTACGGGATGGGAGTCGCTCACCTTCCATCAGATCCGCACATATAGTTATACTGTAACACTCACAGTTCAGTAGACAGGAACACTGGTGGATCCGCTGGACCTGTGTGGCAGATGACACGGGCCGTACCAGGGAGCGGGGTCTAAGGTGCCGCTGGTTTTCACCAGAATCCGCTGCAAAGTGGGATGGACTTGCAGCAGCAGGCGGCAACCAGGTCGCTACCCCTGATACGACTCGTCCACACAGGTGTCTGAGGAGGTTCGAGGCACAGGTAGGATAAGGCAACTCGTGGTCAGGTTAGCAGAATGTCAGGGCAGGCGGCACAGGAGCGTAGTCAGGAGGTCAGTAGGCAGGCGGCAGAGGAGCAAGGTCAAGGAACAATGAGGTCAGAAAACGGCAAGGCAACGCACAGGAACTAAGGCAACAAAGATCCAGCAGGGGTTTGTGGGAGGTGCGGAAACCTATAACAGTGTGACAGGTACAACGGATTATTATGGGCGCACTGGCCCTGTAAATCTTAGAGCACCGGCGCGCGCCCTAGGAGGCGAGGGCGCGCGCATCGGAGCTGAGAGGAAGCAGCAGAGGACAGAGGTGAGTGATGGGCTGGGCCCCGCCGGCTGGGAAAGAGAAGAGGACAATGCGCTCACAGCCAGAGTGAGTGGCCGAAGCGCAGGATGTCACATTTACCTTCTTTCCCCCCATCTCACATAACTGGAGTCTGGTATATTAGTTAAAGGGAGTTCCCCTATAGGTAGCAGCACGTCTCTAACTTCTGGCATGGTCCAAATCTGAATTGCTGCTGTCACTATGGGATAGTTTGTTATATAATCTTGGGGATATCCTCTGGTCCCAGAGTGCCTTCTTTAAAGGGATACTCCGGTGATAAGACATCTCATCTCCTATACAAAGGATAGGGGATAAGATGTCTGACCGCGGGGGGTCCCGCCGCTGGGGACCCCCGCCATCTTGCATTCGGCACCCACCTCTTTGAGCTGCACGCTGCGCTGCCAGCTCACAAACTGCTGGGTGCCAACCACGGGGCCAGAGTATCGTGAGGTCACGACTCCGCCCCTGCTATGCAAGTCTATGGGAGGGGGCGTGACAGCCGTCCCGCCCCCTCCCATAGACTTGCATAGCGATTGCGGGGCGTGACATCACATGGGGGCGGGGTCATGACTTCACGATACTCCGGCCCGTGCAAGATTGTGGGGGTCCTCAGCGGCGCCCCCCCCCCGTGGTCAGACATCTTATCCCCTATCCTTTGGATAGGGGATAAGATGTCTTAGGGTCGGAGTACCCCTTTAAAGGAGCCCCCAGGGGCCAAGTGGTTTTCAATCTCTACCCACTGTTTAGAGGTGTCGTTAAGCCACCAACTTTTTGATTGAAAATACCTTTATTAGCAAACGTCAATCACTTATACAATAAATAATACATTCACCATACATAGCATGACAGCACAGTATACAGCACAGTATAAAGCTCAGTATACAGCTCAGTATACAGCTCAGTATACAGCCCAGTATACAGCTCAGTATACAGCACAGTATACAGCTCAGTATACAGCTCAGTATACAGCCCAGTATACAGCTCAGTATACAGCCCAGTATACAGCTCAGTATACAGCACAGTATACAGCTCAGTATACAGCTCAGTATACAGCCCAGTATACAGCCCAGTATACAGCCCAGTATACAGCCCAGTATGCAGCTCAGTATGCAGCACAGTATACAGCCCAGTATACAGCCCAGTATACAGCTCAGTATACAGCTCAGTATACAGCCCAGTATACAGCCCAGTATACAGCCCAGTATACAGCCCAGTATACAGCCCAGTATACAGCTCAGTATACAGCACAGTATGCAGCTCAGTATGCAGCACAGTATGCAGCCCAGTATGCAGCTCAGTATACAGCACAGTATACAGCCCAGTATACAGCCCAGTATACAGCCCAGTATACAGCTCAGTATGCAGCACAGTATGCAGCACAGTATACAGCACAGTATACAGCTCAGTATACAGCTCAGTATACAGCTCAGTATACAGCACAGTATACAGCTCAGTATACAGCACAGAATACAGCTCAGTATACAGCACAGTATACAGCTCAGTATACAGCTCAGTATACAGCACAGTATACAGCCCAGTATACAGCCCAGTATACAGCCCAGTATACAGCCCAGTATACAGCTCAGTATACAGCACAGTATACAGCACAGTATACAGCTCAGTATGCAGCACAGTATGCAGCCCAGTATGCAGCCCAGTATACAGCACAGTATACAGCTCAGTATACAGCCCGGTATACAGCCCGGTATACAGCTCGGTATACAGCTCGGTATACAGCACAGTATACAGCACAGTATACAGCTCAGTATACAGCTCAGTATACAGCTCAGTATACAGCACAGAATACAGCTCAGTATACAGCTCAGTATACAGCACAGTATACAGCTCAGTATACAGCTCAGTATACAGCACAGTATACAGCTCAGTATACAGCACAGTATACAGCACAGTATACAGCACAGTATACAGCTCAGTATACAGCACAGTATACAGCACAGTATACAGCTCAGTATACAGCATGTTAAGCCACCAATGCTGCATTTGCTGTAACATTTTTGCATAATGGTATTTTTGCAGATCCGGGTAACCAATTCCTCCCCCCTCTAATGGGAGATATAATGACTTGTCCTGTATTCTTGCTCTATGACAGTGGTCTTCAACCTGCGGACCTCCAGATGTTGCAAAACTCCAACTCCCAGCATGCCCGGACAGCCAACGGCTGTCCGGGCATGCTGGGAGTTGGAGTTTTGCAACATCTGGAGGTGCGCAGGTTGGAGACCACTGCTCTATGGTTCTGCCAAGTAATCGCTGTAGTGTTTTCATTCTGTATTTGGGTATTTTGGGTCGCACTCCAGCTATGCCTCCTGCCCACGATCGTGGTAACTTGATATATGTGGCTTCTGTCTGGGATATCAGAGATGTCAAAGCAACCAAATTCTCTTGGACTATATTCGAGAGGGGGGCGGTAATGGTAATGCCCAGATAGGTCATCGGATCCTCTGCCCATTCATATGGAAAGAGTATTTGCAAATCTTGTGTGAGAGGGGGAGGGGGAGGGATTCCTATAAGACGATAGACGGAGTTACATTAACCTTATAATAACTAAGACACTAAATCCCCTTAACGATTCTGTAATTCCTGATAAAGAACATTCGGGATCTGTTAAATATAAAGTAATATCATCAGCCAATACCCCGACTCGGTGTTGTATCTCTCCGATCTGTACCCCAGTGATGTCCTATTTACATCCAGAGACGACAACTGCTCACAGCTGATGGTTTGTTACAATTGTATCTAATCAAGACGATCCTGTGGAAGGTGATCGATCCATCTACAATCATTGTTGATACTTTGTAGCAAACGATCTCAACAGGAACAGAATCTGATAAACTGTAATCAACCCCCACGACTTCATCTTCTTCTCAAAAACTACAACTCCCATCATGCCCTGACTAACCTGGGGCTCTCCATCTTCTCCAAAACTACAACTCCCATCATGCCCTGACTAACCTGGGGCTCTCCATCTTCTCCAAAACTACAACTCCCATCATGCCCTGACCAACCTGATGCTCTTCATCTGTTCCAAAACTACAACTCCCACCATTCCCTGACCAACCTGATGCTCTTCATCTGTTCCAATACTATAACTCCCACCATTCCCTGACCTACCTGAGGCTCTCATTTTGTTCCAAAACTACAACTCCCATCATAACCTGACCATCTGAGGCTCTTTATCTGTTCCAAATCTACAACTCCCACCAACCTGAAGCTCCCCATCTGTTCCAAAACTACAACTCCCAGCATGCCCTGACCAAACTGTGTCTCCAGCTGTTGCAGACTTCCAACACCAATCATGTCCCCGGCAAACCTATGTCTCTCTAGCTGTTGCATAACTACAACTCCCATTATTCTCATGACGCCTGAAGACTTCCATGGCATGCTGAGAGTTGTAGTTCTGCATTAGCTGGAAAGCCACGGGTTGGGGAACACTTAGATTTTGTAATAACCAGGATGTTCTTATTTTTTTTCTAGTTAAAAACATGTTGCTGGCACAGATTAACCGCGACTCCCAGGGGATGGCGGAGTTTGCCGGCGGGGGCGGTGACGGCGGCCATGTCACCCTGTGTCTGACCGAGGCGGTGACTGGGGACGGTAAGTACTATCCTCCCGCAGGTGAGGTCTGTAATAAGCGGACGGTGTTATAATAGTGTCTTGTCCTCACAGATGGGGAGAGCATGGACACCATGGAGGGGGTCAGCCTGCAGGCGGTCACCCTGGCGGACGGCACCACCGCGTACATACAGCACAATGCAAAAGGTAGGACTGAGCCTGAGCAGCCCCGTGCGCTGACGCTGCTCTGCAGGAGGACGCTTACTGACCGTGCCAATCTCTTCTCCGTAGATGGTAAACTCATGGAGGGGCAAGTGATCCAGCTGGAGGACGGCTCCGCCGCCTACGTACAGCACATCCCGAAAAGCGGTAAGTGATGTCCCCGACACCGTTTGAGACCCCCCTCTAAGGCCGCGTTCACACAGCGCAGTGTTATTAATGCTGGTCTCTCCATAGACTCTCTGCGTCTGGAGGACGGGCAGGCCGTACAACTGGAGGACGGGACCACCGCCTACATCCACCACTCCACCAAAGGTAACTGCTTTAGGCTACTTTCTCACTTTGTGGCAAATGCTGTAAAAATATCTAATAGGGCTGCACGATATGTCGATACGGCTGCCCGGCACTATATCACGCTCGCCATCGAAACTGGAATGTTAAGTCAGTGTTTCCCAACCAAGGAGTCTCTAGCTGTTACAAAACTACGAACTACGAGTCCCCTATTATTATTTAGGACAGTGTTTCCCAACCAGGGTGCCTCCAGCTGTTGCAAAATTACAACTCCCAGCATGCCCGGACAGCCTTCGGCTGTCCGGGCATGCTGGGAGTTGTAGTTTTGCAACAGTTGGAGGCACCCTGGTTGGGAAACACTGTCCTTAAAGGAGTAGTCCAGTGGTGACTCAGTGGTTTACAACTTATCCCCTATCTTAAGGATAGGGGATAAGTTGCAGATCGCGGGGGGTCCAACCCCTGGGGCCCCCCGCGATCTCCTGTACGGTGCCCCGACAGCCCGCGGGAAGTGGGCGTGTCGACCTCTGCACGAAGCGGCGGCCGACACGCCCCCTTAATACAACTCTATGGCAGAGCCGAAGCGCTGCCTTCGGCAATCTCCGGCTCTGCCATTGAGATGTATTGAGGGGGCGTGTCGGCCGCCGCCTCGTGCGGGGGTCGACACCCGCTATCTGGCCGGAGAGCCGGGGCCCCGTACAGAGAGATCGCGGGGGGCCCCAGCGGTCGGACCCCCCGCGTTCTCAAACTTATCCCCTATCCTTAGGATAGGGGATAAGTTTTTCACCACTGGACTACTCCTTTAATAATAATAGGGGACTCGCCTCGCCCCGTTCCCTGCAGGTCTGCTGCAGATCCCGTTCTCCTCCTGTGACATGGGGGGGGGGGGGGGGGTTGGGATGGGACATGGGGGGGGGGGGGGGGTGTGGACATGAAATTAGGTTAATTCACTATTTATCATATCAGTAACAATATTTGGCTAAGATCAAGTGTAGTATCTGTTCTTACCGGTTTCATGCCGGTGGCAGACTACGTCAGTGTGGAGCTGGTGGGGATGGGTGCTGCATGGTAGGGGGCAGGTGTATAACGGGGCGTTCCGGGGCTGGTTCTGAAGAATCAGCTCGACGGCTGCCCCGATGTGACCTGTTCCCTCCGGGTCTCGCCATGAGGCTGAGAGGGTCTAGAGCCGAGGTACTTTAGTGCTTTGGGGAGTGGTGACCCTGAGGTGCCGAAACTCACTGGGAGTACAGACTCACTGAGTGGAAGCGCGGGCACCATGATCTCTGCTCCTTGTGGCACTCACCTCTTGATTCCCGGCCTTCTGACTAGGATCAGAGACATATTTACAGATCCGTCCGGATGTCCGGGCAGTATATCTGCACATTCACTTATTTATTTTTCTCACTGTGTCACTTTTTGCGTGTTGTGTGTCCACAGGATTGTTAGGATGCGGTAGCCCTTCTGGGTGTCCCTCCTGGTGGTCTAGGGGAGGTGTGTGTGGCCATTAGGTTCTGCACCTCCCTGCAAACACCCCGGGTCCTCCTGCATGGGCTGGGTACCTACCGTTATTGGCTCTGCGGGCAGATACCTTGGCTAACGCCGGGGGGGGCGGGGAGCATTTGTGGTCCCTTAGTAGCTTCGGCGAAAAGGGACATCGAACCTGGAACCTCACAGGTACCTTTTGGCCTGGAGGCGAAGGGTAAGGTTTGTTGTTATATACAGTGTGGTCCTTATATACTGTGAGATCCTTATATACAGTGTGGTTCTTATATACAGTATGGTCCTTGTATACTGTGATGTCCTTATATACTGTGATGTCCTTATATACTGTGTGGTCCTTATATACAGTGAGGTCCTTATATACTGTGAGATCCAAATATACAGTGTGGTCCTTATATACTGTGAAATCCTTATATACTGTGAGATCCTTATATACAGTGTGGTCCTTATATACTGTGAGATCCTTATATACTGTGAGATTCCTATATACAGTGTGTTCCTTATATACAGTAAGGTGCTTGTATACGGTGTAGTCCTTATATACAGTGTGGTCCTTATATACTGTGAGATCCTTATATACTGTGAGATCCTTATATACAGCGTGGTCCTTGTACACGGTGTGATCTTTGTGTACAGTGGGGGCCTTATATACACTAAGGTCCTTATATACACTGAGGTCGGTGTTAACCCTTCGCAGATATGTCCTTACTGCTCCCCTCTCTCTCAGATTCCTATGACCAGAGCTCGGTACAGGCCGTGCAGCTAGAGGACGGCACCACGGCGTACATCCACCATGCCGTGCAGGTCCCGCAGCAGGACACTATCCTGGCTATTCAGGCGGACGGCACGGTGGCAGGACTGCACACAGGGGAGGCCACCATAGACCCGGACACCATCAGCGCTCTGGAGCAGTATGCCGCCAAGGTATAAACATGTAATAAAACCGCCTGTTATCCACCGGACACTGAGCACTGATGTCCCTGGAGTCATGTCCGTGTTCACTTTACTTCAGGTTTCTATTGAAGGAGGCGACAATGTGAGCAGCAGCGCCCTGATCAGCGAGGCCGAGCAGGAGAAGAAGATGCAGGTTAGTCTGCTCCCCGTAACCCTGCCTCCGTCTGCTCCCCGTAACCCTGCCTCCGTCTGCTCCCTGTAACCCTGCCTCCGTCTGCTCCCCGTAACCCTGCCTCCGTCTGCTCCCGTAACCCTGCCTCCGTCTGCTCCCCGTAACCCTGCCTCCGTCTGCTCCCCGTAACCCTGCCTCCGTCTGCTCCCCGTAACCCTGCCTCCGTCTGCTCCCCGTAACCCTGCCTCCGTCTGCTCCCCGTAACCCTGCCTCCGTCTGCTCCCCGTAACCCTGCCTCCGTCTGCTCCCCGTAACCCTGCCTCCGTCTGCTCCCCGTAACCCTGCCTCCGTCTGCTCCCCGTAACCCTGCCTCCGTCTGCTCCCCGTAACCCTGCCTCCGTCTGCTCCCCGTAACCCTGCCTCCGTTTGCTCCCCGTAACGCTGACGCCTCTCTACTGTATTGCTGATGTCCGTAGTGTTCTTTCTCTCTTTCTCTCTTTTTTTTTTTTTTAAGCTGATAATTTTTCTCCTTTTTTGGTTTGCAGATTGTCTTACAGGGTCACGGGCCCCGAGTGACGACTAAAGCTCCGCAGACCAATGAGAAGGCGTTCCGCTGCGACTATGATGGCTGTGGGAAGCTTTACACTACAGCTCATCACCTCAAGGTAATGGGGGAGACCGATCCATTGCTATCAGCTCTGTAAGACTGTAGGTCATCTGTTCTTATCTGTGATGTCAGGCTGGGGAGAGCTCGTGTCTGTCAGTGCTCCTCTTTTTGGCTGTTCCCGTTTATACATACAGGGGGCGCTGTCAGACAATCAATGTAACTTTATATATTACAGGTTCACGAACGCTCACACACCGGGGACCGGCCGTACCAGTGTGAACATGGTGGATGTGGGAAAGCGTTTGCTACAGGTCAGTTCATGTGTATTCTAGTTCTGTGGGTTTGTGATCCCTGACCTGTGGCTCTCTACTGTTTCAAACTACAACTCCCATCATGTCCTGATAGCTGGAGAGCCACAGCTTAGGGGAACACTGCTTTATAAACTAAAAGCCACCCGTGAGGCTATGTTCACACAGCGTAACATAAGGCATATTTTTACAAATATATGGTCAGCCGTATCATGGAAGTAAACTTATTCCCTATCCGAAGGACAGAGGATACATTTTAGATTGCGGAACCCCCTCGATCTCCTGTTTGAAGCCCCGACTCTCCAAAGCGGGGCCGCCATGCCCCCTCCATATAGCTCTGTGGGAAAGACGTTCCGCAATCTTTGGCGGGGGTCATCACACGCCACTGTGAAGGAGAGCCTTTGTGCATTTTTGGTCAAGTAGTAAAATAAAATAAAACCTACATAAATTAGGTATCCTTGTGACTGTATGGACCTACAGAATAAAGATAAGGTGTCATTTTTACCGGAAAGTGCACTGCGTAGAAACAGAAGCCCTAAAAAGTAGCAAAATGGCGTTTCTTTTTTTAATTTTACCACACAAATATTTTTTTTCTTTGTTTCGCTGCGGATTATGTTATAAAATAAGTGATGTCTTTACAAAGTACAATTGGTGACACAAAAATCAAGCTCTAAAAAACAAGGGTCTGTAGGTGCAAAATTGAATGCGTTAGAGGAGGAAAAAACGAAAGTGTAAAAACGAAAATTGGCCTCGTCCTTAACATCAAAATGGGCTTCGTCCCCAGCGGGTTAAATATAAATGAAGAGATAAGTAAATAAATAGAAAAATGGTTGTATTTGTTATGGCTACAAATATGACCAAAAATACATATTTCTATACAGTATTTAAAAAAATATACTGTATAAATATATTTTGTAGATTAAAGAAAATATATAGATAAATATATGTAGATTGTAATATATGTAAATATATGCAAAACGGCGGGTTTATACGGCGCTGCGGCACGGGAGGGTTATTAAGCGAGCTCAAGAGCTGAGCGTGCATCATACCCGCACGGTCCCAGCTGATATCAGTAGCCAGGACCCATGGCTAATGCCGGACATCGCCGTTCCAGCAGATATCCGGCATTAACTCTTTAGACGCAGCAATCAAAGTTGATCACAGCGTCTAAAGGTGAAAGTAAAAGCATCCCGGCAGCTCAGTCGGGCTGATCAGGACATCGCGATAAAATCACAATGTCCCGATCAGCTGGAACGCAGCAGGAGGGTGGCTTACCTGCCTCCTGCGTGTCCGAACGGCGATTGATTGCTCCAAACCTGAAATCCAGGCTTGAGCAATCAATCGCCGATAACACTGATCAATGCAAAGCTATGGCTCTGCAGTGATCTGTGTAAAAGATCAGCGTGTGCAGTGCTATAGCCCCCTATGGGCGCTATAACACTGCAAAAAAAAAAGTTAATAAAGATCATTTAACCCCTTCCCTAATAAGTTTGAATCACCCCCCTTTTACCATAAAAAAAAACTGTGTAAATCATATGTGATATCGCCGCGTGCGTAAATGTCCGAACTATAAAAATAAATCGTTAATTAAAACGCAGGGTCAATGGAGTACGCCCAAAAAAATTCAAAAGTCCAAAATAGCGTATTTTTGGTAACTTTTTATAACATAAAAAAATTAATAAAAAGCGATCAAAAAGTCAGATCAATACAAAAATGGTACCGATAAAAACTTTAGATCACGGCACAAAAAAATGAGCCCTCATACCGCCCTGTACGTGGAACAGTAAAAAAGTTATAGGGGTCAGAAAATGACAAAATTTAAACATATAAATTTTCTTGCATGTAGTAATGATTTTTTTTTTCCGAAGTAATAAAAAATCAAACCTATATAAGTAGGGGATTATTTTAACCGAATGGACCTACAGAATAATAAGGTGTCATTTTTAATGAAAATGTACTGCGCAGAAACAGAAGCCCCCAAAATTTACAAAATGGCGTTTTTTTCTTCCAATTTGTCGCACAATTATTTTTGTAAGTGATTTTGGAGGCAAGTAAAACAAAAACTTTTGCGCAGCTCAGGATTGTAACGTCCCATTTAAATTCTGCAGGTTATGGGTTAAAAAGCCACGTACGGACGCACACCGGGGAGAAGCCGTATAGGTGCACGGAGGAAAACTGCACCAAGTCCTTCAAGACATCAGGAGACTTACAGAAACACATCCGGACCCACACAGGTAGGAGCCTCCGCACCGTCTCTGGACAAACCTACATATGTCCGCAGCCGCTGTAGGGATTCCAGACACTGGGCGCCAAAATTTCGGCAGAAAATTCTGTTGCAGTTTTTAAGCCAACCACTAGGGGGTGTGAAGTTGCACAAAACTGTCTCAACATACACTCTGAGCCAGTGTTTCCCCAATCAGGTTGCCTCCAGCTGTTGCAAAACTACAACTCCCAGCATGCCCGGACAGCCAACGGCTGTCCGGGCATGCTGGGTGTTGTAGTTTTGCAACATGAGAAAACTACTCACAGCTGAGAATTTGTTACAGTTTATCAGTAATGGTGTTCAAACATTGTCCTGGACACAAATGTAACAAAACCAATGTTGTAGTGAAGAGTTCCACCAGCTTATGCTGCCCTTGCCTCCAGCTGTTGCACAACTACAAATCCCAGCATGCCTGGACAGTTGTAGTTTTGCAACAGCTGGAGGTCCACAGTTTGAAGACCACTGCTGTAGAGTATTAGGCTATGTTCACAGGACCAAAATTCTGCATCCTGCAAAGAATACAGCGGAAGTCTGGTGCAATTTCTGTGCTCTTAAAGGGGTATTCCAGGGGAAAACTTTTTTTATTTTTATATATATATATATATATCAACTTTCTCCAGAAAGTTAGACAGATTTGTAAATTACTTCTTTAAAAAAATCTTAATCCTTCCAATAATTATCAGCTGCGGAAGTTGAGTTCTTCTTTTCTGTCCGGTAACAGTGCTCTCTGCTGACCTCTCTGTCTGTCTCAGGAACTGCAGAGAGTGGAAGAGGTTTGCGTGAGCGCTTTCATTCACTGACAGAAAGCACAGATCTTGAAAGAATGGGTATATGGTAGAAATTTGCGGGATGTTTCCTTTAGGCCGTGTTCACACTACAGAATTTCCCGGAGCGGAATATGGAAAAAAAATGTCCGCTTGGAAATTCGGTTGCAGCGGAATCCTATTGTTTTTCAAGGGGGATTCTGCTGAACCGTGCTCGTGCAGAATGCAGGACTGGTGAGTAAAGGGTTAAGTCCTTGCACGGCTGTTGTTTCATGAGTACGGGCTGTACTGACCCATGTGACCTGCGCAGTTGTTGGGTCAGTACTTTTCCTGGCCGCTGCTTATTGTTCCTTCTCCTGTCATTTCTGCCGTTACGTTATTTAAATATCCAGCGCCTCCCCCCCGCCGGCCTGCAGGGGGCGTCTCCCGGCAACATCTGGTTACATAATATTCTCTAACAGCCGGCGGTGACTTGGCAGGGAGCAGCGCGGGGCGGGGAGCTAAAACAAGAACATTGTGTCCCCGGGCCCTGGTGCCCGCCCTGTCCTTAGAAAGCTGAGTGAGCGAAGAGCAGAACATTGCGTCCTCGCCGGGGAGAAGAAAAATAATTGTACGGGCTGAGATACAAAAAGGACGCCAAACAATATCATTGGCCGAACGGGATGCGGAGGATGGGAGTCACTGTGTTGTCATAATCACATGCCACGTTTCCCTACCAGGGTGCCTACAGCTGTTGTAAAACTACAACTCCCAGCATGCCCAGACAGCCAACGGCTGTCTGGGCATGGTGGGAGTTGTAGTTTTGCAACAGCTGGAGGCACCCTGGTTGGGAAACACTAATCTAATGCATGCACTCGTCATTTAAATAATGCATGCTGGGAGTTGTAGTTTTGCAACAGCTGGAGGCACCCTGGTTGGGAAACACTAATCTAATGCATGCACTCGTCATTTAAATAATGCATGCTGGGAGTTGTAGTTTTGCAACAGCTGGAGGCACCCTGGTTGGGAAACACTAATCTAATGCATGCACTCATCATTTAAATAATGCATGCTGGGAGTTGTAGTTTTGCAATAGCTGGAGGCACCCTGGTTGGGAAACACTAATCTAATGCATGCACTCGTCATTTAAATAATGCATGCTGGGAGTTGTAGTTTTGCAACAGCTGGAGGCACCCTGGTTGGGAAACACTAATCTAATGCATGCACTCATCATTTAAATAATGCATGCTGGGAGTTGTAGTTTTGCAACAGCTGGAGGCACCCTGGTTGGGAAACACTAATCTAATGCATGCACTCGTCATTTAAATAATGCATGCTGGGAGTTGTAGTTTTGCAACAGCTGGGGGCACCCTGCTTGGGAAACACTAAACTAATACATGCACTCATTATTGTATAAGTGCATGCTGGGAGTTGTAGTTTTGCAACAGCTGGGGGCACCCTGCTTGGGAAACACTAAACTAATGCATGCACTCATCATTTAATAAGTGCATGCTGGGAGTTGTAGTTTTGCAACAGCTGGAGGCACTCTGGTGGGGAACACACAGTTCTAGATTACAGGAGGACACAACTAGTGCCCCCCCTGATCCTCAGGTTGTGTGTGGTATTGCAGTTCCATTGCAGTGAATGGAGCCAAGTTGTGATAATACTCATAACCTGAGGGCAGAGAGGGCGCTGTTTTTGGGCAGGAAGTAGCATGATTTCCTTTTCCTGGATACAGATATGGTCACTCGGGTTTAACCCTTCAGTGGCTATGCTGAGATGTGCCACTGCCATAGTCACTGTGTATGCTGGGAGTAGTAGTTCTTTCATTGACACCAGGTTAAGTCTCTCTCCATGTTTCCCCGCAGGCGAGCGGCCGTTCAAATGTCCCTTCGAAGGCTGCGGGAGATCGTTCACCACATCAAACATCCGGAAGGTTCACATTCGTACGCACACCGGAGAGCGGCCATATTACTGCTCAGAGGCCGGCTGCGGCAGAGCGTTCGCCAGCGCCACCAATTATAAGAACCACGTCCGGATACACACAGGTACCTCTATATAACACCACTGTACTGTAATAAGATATCATCCTCTATATAACACTACTGTACTGTAATAAGATATCACCCTCTATATAACACTACTGCACTGTAATAAGATATCATCCTCTATTTAACACTACTGTACTGTAATAAGATATCATCCTCTATATAACACCACTGTACTGTAATAAGATATCATCCTCTATATAACACTACTGTACTGTAATAAGATATCACCCTCTATATAACACCACTGTACTGTAATAAGATATCGGCCTCTATATAACACTACTGTACTGTAATAAGATGTCATCCTCTATATAACACTCCTGTACTGTAATAAGATGTCATCCTCTATATAACACTACTGTACTGTAATAAGATATCATCCTCTATATAACACTACTGTACTGTAATAAGAGATCATCCTCTATATAACACTACTGTACTGTAATAAGATATCATCCTCTATATAACACTACTGTACTGTAATAAGATATCATCCTCTATATAACACTACTGTACTGTAATAAGATGTCATCCTCTATATAACACTACTGTACTGTAATAAGATATCACCTCTATATAACACTACTGTACTGTAATAAGATGTCATCCTCTATATAACACTCCTGTACTGTAATAAGACATCATCCTCTATATAACACTACTGTAATAAGATATCATCCTCTATATAACACTACTGTACTGTAATAAGATATCATCCTCTATATAACACTACTGTACTGTAATAAGATATCATTCTCTATATAACACTACTGTACTGTAATAAGATATTATCCTCTATATAACACTACTGTACTGTAATAAGATATCATCCTCTATATAACACTCCTGTACTGTAATAAGACATCATCCTCTATATAACACTACTGTAATAAGATATCATCCTCTATATAACACTACTGTACTGTAATAAGATATCATCCTCTATATAACACTACTGTACTGTAATAAGATATTATCCTCTATATAACACTACTGTACTGTAATAAGATATCATCCTCTATATAACACTACTGTACTGTAATAAGATGTAATATCCTCTATATAACACTACTGTACTGTAATAAGATATCATCCTCTATATAACACTCCTGTACTGTAATAAGATGTAATATCCTCTATATAACACTACTGTACTGTAATAAGATGTAATATCCTCTCTATAACACTACTGTACTGTAATAAGATGTCATCCTCTATATAACACTACTGTACTGTAATAAGATGTCATCCTCTATATAACACTACTGTACTGTAATAAGATATCATCCTCTATATAACACTACTGTACTGTAATAAGATGTAATATCCTCTATATAACACTACTGTACTGTAATAAGATGTAATATCCTCTATATAACACTACTGTACTGTAATAAGATATCATCCTCTATATAACACTACTGTACTGTAATAAGATGTCATCCTCTATATAACACTCCTGTACTGTAATAAGATGTCATCCTCTATATAACACTACTGTACTGTAATAAGATATCATCCTCTATATAACACTACTGTACTGTAATAAGAGATCATCCTCTATATAACACTACTGTACTGTAATAAGATATCATCCTCTATATAACACTACTGTACTGTAATAAGATATCATCCTCTATATAACACTACTGTACTGTAATAAGATGTCATCCTCTATATAACACTACTGTACTGTAATAAGATATCACCTCTATATAACACTACTGTACTGTAATAAGATGTCATCCTCTATATAACACTCCTGTACTGTAATAAGACATCATCCTCTATATAACACTACTGTACTGTAATAAGATATCATCCTCTATATAACACTACTGTACTGTAATAAGATATCATCCTCTATATAACACTACTGTACTGTAATAAGATATCATTCTCTATATAACACTACTGTACTGTAATAAGATATTATCCTCTATATAACACTACTGTACTGTAATAAGATATCATCCTCTATATAACACTACTGTACTGTAATAAGATATTATCCTCTATATAACACTACTGTACTGTAATAAGATATCATCCTCTATATAACACTCCTGTACTGTAATAAGACATCATCCTCTATATAACACTACTGTAATAAGATATCATCCTCTATATAACACTACTGTACTGTAATAAGATATCATTCTCTATATAACACTACTGTACTGTAATAAGATATTATCCTCTATATAACACTACTGTACTGTAATAAGATATCATCCTCTATATAACACTACTGTACTGTAATAAGATGTAATATCCTCTATATAACACTACTGTACTGTAATAAGATATCATCCTCTATATAACACTCCTGTACTGTAATAAGATGTAATATCCTCTATATAACACTACTGTACTGTAATAAGATGTCATCCTCTATATAACACTACTGTACTGTAATAAGATATCATCCTCTATATAACACTACTGTACTGTAATAAGATGTAATATCCTCTATATAACACTACTGTACTGTAATAAGATGTAATATCCTCTATATAACACTACTGTACTGTAATAAGGTATCATCCTCTATATAACACTACTGTACTGTAATAAGATGTCATCCTCTATATAACACTACTGTACTGTAATAAGATATCATCCTCTATATAACACTACTGTACTGTAATAAGATATCATCCTCTATATAACACTACTGTACTGTAATAAGATATCATCCTCTATATAACACTACGGTACTGTAATAAGATGTCATCCTCTATATAACACTACTGTACTGTAATAAGATATCACCCTCTATATAACACTACTGTACTGTAATAAGATATCATCCTCTATATAACACTACTGTACTGTAATAAGATATCATCCCCCATATAACACTACTGTACTGTAATAAGATATCACCCTCTATATAACACTACTGTCCTGTAATAAGATATCATCCTCTATATAACACTACTGTACTGTAATAAGATATCATCCTCTATATAACACTACTGTACTGTAATAAGATGTCATCCTCTATATAACACTCCTGTACTGTAATAAGATGTCATCCTCTATATAACACTACTGTACTGTAATAAGATCTCATCCTCTATATAACACTACTGTACTGTAATAAGATATCACCCTCTATATAACACTACTGTACTGTAATAAGATGTCATCCTCTATATAACACTACTGTACTGTAATAAGATATCATCCTCTATATAACACTACTGTACTGTAATAAGATATCATCCTCTATATAACACTACTGTACTGTAATAAGATATCCTCCTCTATATAACACTACTGTACTGTAATAAGATATCGGCCTCTATATAACACTACTGTACTGTAATAAGATATCCTCCTCTATATAACACTACTGTACTGTAATAAGATATCCTCTATATAACACTACTGTACTGTAATAAGATATCATCCTCTATATAACACTACTGTACTGTAATAAGATGTCATCCTCTATATAACACTACTGTACTGTAATAAGATATCATCCTCTATATAACACTACTGTACTGTAATAAGATATCACCCTCTATATAACACTACTGTACTGTAATAAGATATCATCCTCTATATAACACCACTGTACTGTAATAAGATGTCATCCTCTATATAACACTACTGTACTGTAATACGATCTCGTCCTCTATATATATATATATATATATATATATATATATATATATACTGTACTGTAATACGATCTCGTCCTCTATATATATATATATATATACTGTACTGTAATACGATCTCGTCCTCTATATATATATATATATATATATATATATATATATACTGTACTGTAATACGATCTCGTCCTCTATATATATATATATATATATATATATACTGTACTGTAATACGATCTCGTCCTCTATATATATATACTGTACTGTAATACATCTCGTCCTCTATATATATATATTGTACTGTAATACGATCTCGTCCTCTATATATATATATATACTGTACTGTAATACGATCTCGTCCTCTATATATATATATATACTGTACTGTAATACATCTCGTCCTCTATATATATATATTGTACTGTAATACGATCTCGTCCTCTATATATATATATATACTGTACTGTAATACGATCTCGTCCTCTATATATATATATATACTGTACTGTAATACGATCTCATCCTCTATATATATATATACTGTACTGTAATATGATCTCGTCCTCTATATATATATATATATATATATATATATATATATACCGTACTGTAATATGATCTCGTCCTCTCCTCTATATATATATATATATATATATATATATATATACTGTACTGTAATACGATCTCGTCCTCTATATATATATATATATATATACTGTACTGTAATGCGATCTCGTCCTCTATATATATATATATACTGTACTGTAATACGATCTCGTCCTCTATATATATATATACTGTACTGTAATACGATCTCGTCCTCTATATATATATATATATATATATACACTATACTGTACTGTAATACATCTCGTCCTCTATATATATATATATATATACTGTACTGTAATACGATCTCGTCCTCTATATATATACTGTACTGTAATACGATCTCGTCCTCTATATATATATATACACTATACTGTACTGTAATACGATCTCGTCCTCTATATATATATATATATATATATATATACTGTACTGTAATACGATCTCGTCCTCTATATATATATATATATATATATATATATATATATATACTGTACTGTAATACGATCTCGTCCTCTATATATATATACTGTACTGTAATACGATCTCGTCCTCTATATATATACTGTACTGTAATACGATCTCGTCCTCTATATATATATATATACTGTACTGTAATACGATCTCGTCCTCTATATATATATACTGTACTGTAATACATCTCGTCCTCTATATATATATATATATATATATATATATATATACTGTACTGTAATACGATCTCATCCTCTATATATATATACAGTACTGTAATACATCTCGTCCTCTATATATATATATATACTGTACTGTAATACGATCTCGTCCTCTATATATATATATATATACTGTACTGTAATGCGATCTCGTCCTCTATATATATATATATACTGTACTGTAATACGATCTCGTCCTCTATATATATATACTGTACTGTAATACGATCTCGTCCTCTATATATATATATACACTATACTGTACTGTAATACATCTCGTCCTCTATATATATATATATACTGTACTGTAATACGATCTCGTCCTCTATATATATACTGTACTGTAATACGATCTCGTCCTCTATATATATATACTGTACTGTAATACGATCTCGTCCTCTATATATATATATACACTATACTGTACTGTAATACGATCTCGTCCTCTATATATATATATATATATATATATATATATACTGTACTGTAATACGATCTCGTCCTCTATATATATACTGTACTGTAATACGATCTCGTCCTCTATATATATATATACTGTACTGTAATACGATCTCGTCCTCTATATATATATACTGTACTGTAATACATCTCGTCCTCTATATATATATATATATATATATATATATACTGTACTGTAATACGATCTCGTCCTCTATATATATACTGTACTGTAATACATCTCGTCCTCTATATATATATATACTGTACTGTAATACGATCTCGTCCTCTATATATATATATACTGTACTGTAATACATCTCGTCCTCTATATATATATATATATATATATATATATATATATATATATATACACTATACTGTACTGTAATACGATCTCGTCCTCTATATATATATATACTGTACTGTAATACGATCTCGTCCTCTATATATATATACACTGTACTGTAATACGATCTCGTCCTCTATATATATATACTGTACTGTAATACGATCTCGTCCTCTATATATATATATATATACTGTACTGTAATACGATCTCGTCCTCTATATATATATACTGTACTGTAATACGATCTCGTCCTCTATATATATATATATATATATATATATACTGTACTGTAATACGATCTCGTCCTCTATATATATATACTGTACTGTAATACATCTCGTCCTCTATATATATATATTGTACTGTAATACGATCTCGTCCTCTATATATATATATATACTGTACTGTAATACGATCTCGTCCTCTATATATATATATATACTGTACTGTAATACATCTCGTCCTCTATATATATATATTGTACTGTAATACGATCTCGTCCTCTATATATATATATATACTGTACTGTAATACGATCTCGTCCTCTATATATATATATATACTGTACTGTAATACGATCTCATCCTCTATATATATATATACTGTACTGTAATATGATCTCGTCCTCTATATATATATATATATATATATATATATATACCGTACTGTAATATGATCTCGTCCTCTCCTCTATATATATATATATATATATATATATATATATATATATATACTGTACTGTAATACGATCTCGTCCTCTATATATATATATATATATATACTGTACTGTAATGCGATCTCGTCCTCTATATATATATATATACTGTACTGTAATACGATCTCGTCCTCTATATATATATATACTGTACTGTAATACGATCTCGTCCTCTATATATATATATATATATATATACACTATACTGTACTGTAATACATCTCGTCCTCTATATATATATATATATATACTGTACTGTAATACGATCTCGTCCTCTATATATATACTGTACTGTAATACGATCTCGTCCTCTATATATATATATACACTATACTGTACTGTAATACGATCTCGTCCTCTATATATATATATATATATATATATATATACTGTACTGTAATACGATCTCGTCCTCTATATATATATATATATATATATATATATATATATATACTGTACTGTAATACGATCTCGTCCTCTATATATATATACTGTACTGTAATACGATCTCGTCCTCTATATATATACTGTACTGTAATACGATCTCGTCCTCTATATATATATATATACTGTACTGTAATACGATCTCGTCCTCTATATATATATACTGTACTGTAATACATCTCGTCCTCTATATATATATATATATATATATATATATATATACTGTACTGTAATACGATCTCATCCTCTATATATATATACAGTACTGTAATACATCTCGTCCTCTATATATATATATATACTGTACTGTAATACGATCTCGTCCTCTATATATATATATATATACTGTACTGTAATGCGATCTCGTCCTCTATATATATATATATACTGTACTGTAATACGATCTCGTCCTCTATATATATATACTGTACTGTAATACGATCTCGTCCTCTATATATATATATACACTATACTGTACTGTAATACATCTCGTCCTCTATATATATATATATACTGTACTGTAATACGATCTCGTCCTCTATATATATACTGTACTGTAATACGATCTCGTCCTCTATATATATATACTGTACTGTAATACGATCTCGTCCTCTATATATATATATACACTATACTGTACTGTAATACGATCTCGTCCTCTATATATATATATATATATATATATATATATATACTGTACTGTAATACGATCTCGTCCTCTATATATATACTGTACTGTAATACGATCTCGTCCTCTATATATATATATACTGTACTGTAATACGATCTCGTCCTCTATATATATATACTGTACTGTAATACATCTCGTCCTCTATATATATATATATATATATATATATATACTGTACTGTAATACGATCTCGTCCTCTATATATATACTGTACTGTAATACATCTCGTCCTCTATATATATATATACTGTACTGTAATACGATCTCGTCCTCTATATATATATATACTGTACTGTAATACATCTCGTCCTCTATATATATATATATATATATATATATATATATATATATATATACACTATACTGTACTGTAATACGATCTCGTCCTCTATATATATATATACTGTACTGTAATACGATCTCGTCCTCTATATATATATACACTGTACTGTAATACGATCTCGTCCTCTATATATATATACTGTACTGTAATACGATCTCGTCCTCTATATATATATATATATACTGTACTGTAATACGATCTCGTCCTCTATATATATATACTGTACTGTAATACATCTTGTCCTCCCCTCTTATAACGTTCCGTCTTGTCTCTATGGTCAGGAGAGAAGCCATACGTGTGTACGGTTCCTGGATGTGATAAACGTTTCACAGAATATTCCAGCCTTTACAAACATCACGTTGTTCACACTCACTCTAAGCCGTATAACTGCAACCACTGCGGGAAAACCTACAAACAGATCTCCACGCTCGCCATGCACAAGAGGACGGCGCACAACGACACCGAGCCCATCGAGGAGGACCAGGAAGGCTTCTACGTACCGCAGCCACGTGAGTGTCCCCTCCTGCTATACATAACATGTGTGCAAGATCTCTGCCTGCTGTCAGTGAATGGAAATACCCATTGTTCACAACCAGTGGAATGTTTATACATTGTAACATTGGGGTTCGCTCACAGAGCATTGTCTGAACTGGATACAGATGTAGCTGTGAAATGTTTTCAGCCTCTCTATGTAGAGTGGTTCTATCCACTGACAGCAAGCAGATATTTTGACCAGGAAGGCTTCTACATACCGCAACCACATTGACTGTCCTGTCCAGTTATATAGTGAGCATGCGCAATAAGATTAACAGTGTGCACAAGATCTTCGCCTGCTGTCAGTGAATCGAAATATCCATTGTTTACAACCAGTGGGAAGTTTTACCTGCGCTGACACATTGTAACATTGGGGTTTGCTCGTAGAGCATTGTCTAAACTGGATACAGATGTAGCTGTATATACAGCCTCAGTATGTAACGTAGAATGGTTCTATTCACTGACATCAAGCAGAGATTTTGAAAGTTTTAATGAGTTTAATTAAAATTTTCCATTCTTTAGTGATGGAGCGTTATATAATGGAGATGACAGTGTGAGGGCGCCGCCCCCTCCTGGCACTGCAGGGCGTTGCGGGTAATTTCTACCCCCCCCCCCCCCCCCCCCCAGATGGTGGCCGCTCTGTCATTGATACCTGGATCACCGCAAATTGTCCGTTTATTAGGAACAAAGCAAATGGCGCACACTGCAGGGACACCTGTCGAGACCATGAGGTTTGGGCAGGTGCCAGGCCACAACGCCTCACCTTCATCCGTTATACTGGGCCCTGCCTGGCACGGAGTCAGCAGCGGGGGGCGCCCTCATTCATTCAGACATTCCTGCCCCTTCAGAACCAGCGATCTGGAACAGCTGCCGAGCGGACATTCTGCAGCCTCCATTGTTTGTGCTGCAACGGCTGCCATAGCCAAATATATACCCCGCGCCAATAAGTAAATCCCACAACGGGCATGGTAGGAATTCACCCTCCTGTATCTAACATGGCGTCATTCTATCCATTCTACCCAAATTACGGGCCGCGTTCACACTGCGTTCTTCTGCACGTGCGTTTCAAGTGCATCAAATTTGACATGTAACTTATTGGGTGCATATACCTTGGGGCAGTGTTTCCCAACCAGCGTGCCTCCAGCTGTTGCAAAACTACAAATCCCAGCATGCCCGGACAGCCGTAGGCTGTCCGGGCATACTGGGAGTTGTAGTTTTGCAACAGCTGGAGACACACTGGTTGGGAAACACTGATCTATGTGTACAATGGCCTCTCGAGTCTCTGTTGACTCTGGATGTCAGAGGAGAGAAGGGTCGGGCAAGTGTCACTCTGCACAATACATGTATGTTTATATGCCGTCTGGGCATGCTGGGAGATGTAGTTTTGCAACAACTGGAGGCACAGTGGTTGGGAAACACTGATCTATGCATACGATGGCCTCTCGACTCTCTGTTGACTCAGGATGTCAGAGGAGAGAAGGGTCGGGCAAATGTCACTCTGCACAATACATGTATGTATATATGACGTCTGGGCATGCTGGGAGTTGTAGTTTCGCAACAGCTGGAGGCACATTGGTTGGGAAACACTGATCTATGTGTACGATGGCCTCTCGACTCTCTGTTGACATTGAATGTCAGAGGAGAGAAGGGTCGGGCAAGTGTCCCCCTGCAGAATACAAAGTACTACTAGTGCATGCTGGGAGTTGTAGCTTTGCAACAGCTGGTTGGGAGACACCGCTCTAATATGGAAAACATTTGCACATCCAGGATCTGCTGCAAATGTGATGCTGTCTTCCAGTGTTTCCCAAACAGGGTGCAAAACTACAACTCCAGGCATGCTGGGAATTGTATTTTTGCAAGAGCTGGCGGTGCACCCTGGTTGGGAAACACTTCTGTAGTTTATCTAGGGCCCATATGACTGTGTTCTGTTTAGAGTGCATTCCCACATACACTAATACATGTATTCTGCAGGGGGGCACTTGCCCGACCTTCTCTCCTCTGACATCCTGAGTAAACACAGAGGTCATCATACACATAAATCAGTATTTCCCAAACAGTGTGCCTCCAGCTGTTGCAAAACTACAACTCCCAGAATGCACTTCCCATCCTCGTATACACTAGCACATATATTCTGCAGGGGGACACTTGCCCGACCTTCTCTCCTCTGACATCCTGAGTCAACAGAGTGGAGAGGCCATCGTACACAGAGATCAGTGTTTACCAACCAGGGTGCCTCCAGCGATTGCAAAACTAAAACTCCCAGCATGCCCAGAAAACGTACACTTTTGTATTCTGCAGGAGGATACTTGCCCGACCCTTCTCTCCTCTGACATCCAGAGTCAACAGAGAGTCAAAAGGCCATTGTACACATAGATCAGTGTTTCCCAACCAGTATGCCTCCAGCTGTTGCAAAACTACAACTCCCAGCATGCCCAGACGGCATATATTCATACATGTATTGTGCAGAGTGACACTTGCCCGACCTTTCTCTCCTCTGACATCCAGAGTCAACAGAGAATCGAGAGGCCACTGTACACCTAGATCAGTGTTTTCCAACCAGTGTGCCTCCAGCTGTTGCAAAACTAAAACTTCCAGCATGCCCGGACAACTTAAACTGTTGTATTCTGCAGGAGGGCACTTGCCCGACCCTTCTCTCCTCTGACATCCAGAGTCAACAGTGAGTCGAGAGGCACCCCATTTATATATGTGGCGGTACACAGCATTGTCAGAGGCATAATACACTGCATAAAAATAAAAAAAAATAAAAAAATTAAGAAAGAAAACTGACAAAATAAAAAAAAAGTAAAAAATGTATAAAATTGACTCAGTATGTCATGTGAAACCCACAATGGAGTCATTAAAAATAACAACTTGTCCCGCAGAAAACGAGCCCTTACATGGCTACAGTGACGGAAAAAAATAACAATGTTTTAGCCCTTAGAACGAAGAAAACAGTTTGGGCAATAAAGGGTTAATTTACGGTAACTCCACCCTAGCGCAGAGGCAACGCCCGTTTCAAATAATCGAGAAGCTGCAAACAGCAAATGGAAGCGCACACTAATTTCGATAATAAGGATTATAAGACAAAAATGGCGCAAATACAATAACACATCTGCTCACACTTTGTCTCCAGCTGTTCCGAACTACAAATCCCAGCATAGCGTTTCACATAGATTCATCATTAGTTCTTTAGCTTTGTATCATTTATTATTATTATTATTTATTTTATTTTTTTGCCATTTCCAAAACCCCTGCTTGCTGTCAATGAATGGACTCCGAGGTTATATATTTTTTTTTACCAAGTCGCAACATTGTGAGGACAGGAGGGAGATTCTCACAGTTCATAGAGGATTTGTCTACATTGTAACAAACCCTCAGCTGTTTAAAATGATTTGGTCTTCACTCACAGCAAGCAAGGTCTGAACATGACAAGCAACCGAAACATTCAAAAGTATATTAGGAAAGGATTAAAGTGTTATCTGGCCCTTTAAATCCAGGATCAGCTGTTCGGCTGCCACGGTTTTCCATGCGGACGGGTTGTATTCGTAAACACTGTAAATCTTCATAGTATAGTCCAGTGTTTCCCAACCAGGGTGCCTCCAGCTGTTGCAAAACTACAACTCTCAGCATGCCCGGACAGCCTTCGGCTGTCCGGGCATGCTGGAAGTTGTAGTTTTGCAACAGCTGGAGGCACCCTGGTTTGGAAACACTGGTATAGTCGGAGGTGGTGTAGTGACGGTCCCAGCGGCGGCGCTCGCCCTCACTATGGCGCCTCGCCCCCTGTTGCGGCTTCTTATCGCTGCGCCAGTGTTTGCCGGCTGTGAATGATTGATGGTGACTTCGCTGTGTACACAGATCCCATTGTGTCGGTGCCAGGGGAGCCGCTCCGCCAGACGTTTAATATGGCGGCTTCTTCAGAGCAACGAGAGTTTTATTGTAGGAAAAGGGTTAATGATCAACGTCTGTGAGATACAGGATCAACTGTGACCACAATTCACACAGAGCAAACAGAGATACAAGGGGGGGGGGGAATCCTCCTGTACAGCGCCCTCTAGTGTCCTAGTAATATAATGTATGTACACAGTGATCTCACCAGCAGAATAGTGAGTACAGCTCTGGGGTATAATACAGGATATAACTCAGGATCAGTACAGGATAAGTAATGTAATGTATGTACACAGTGACCTCACCAGCAGAATAGTGAGTGCAGCTCTGGAGTATAATACAGGATATAACTCCGGATCAGTACAGGATAAGTAATGTAATGTATGTACACAGTGACCTCACCAGCAGAATAGTGAGTACAGCTCTGGTGTATAATACAGGATATAACTCAGGATCAGTACAGGATAAGTAATGTAATGTATGTACACAGTGACCTCACCAGCAGAATAGTGAGTACAGCTCTGGTGTATAATACAGGATATAACTCAGGATCAGTACAGGATAAGTAATGTAATGTATGTACACAGTGACCTCACCAGCAGAATAGTGAGTACAGCTCTGGGGTATAATACAGGATATAACTCAGGATCAGTACAGGATAAGTAATGTAATGTATGTACACAGTGACCTCACCAGCAGAATAGTGAGTACAGCTCTGGGGTATAATACAGGATATAACTCAGGATCAGTACAGGATAAGTAATGTAATGTATGTACACAGTGACCTCACCAGCAGAATAGTGAGTGCAGCTCTGGGGTATAATACAGGATATAACTCAGGATCAGTACAGGATAAGTAATGTAATGTATGTACACAGTGACCTCACCAGCAGAATAGTGAGTGCAGCTCTAGGGTATAATACAGGATATAACTCAGGATCAGTACAGGATAAGTAATGTAATATATGTACACAGTGATCTCACCAGCAGAATAGTGAGTACAGCTCTAGGGTATAATACAGGATATAACTCAGGATCAGTACAGGATAAGTAATGTAATGTATGTACACAGTGACCTCACCAGCAGAATAGTGAGTGCAGCTCTAGGGTATAATACAGGATATAACTCAGGATCAGTACAGGATAAGTAATGTAATATATGTACACAGTGATCTCACCAGCAGAATAGTGAGTACAGCTCTAGGGTATAATACAGGATATAACTCAGGATCAGTACAGGATAAGTAATGTAATGTATGTACACAGTGACCTCACCAGCAGAATAGTGAGTGCAGCTCCGGAGTATAATACAGGATATAACTCAGGAGCAGTACAGGATAAGTAATGTAGTGTATGTACACAGTGACCTCACCAGCAGAATAGTGAGTACAGCTCTGGAGTATAATACAGGATATAACTCAGGATCAGTACAGGATAAGTAATGTAATGTATGTACACAGTGACCTCACCAGCAGAATAGTGAGTACAGCTCTGGAGTATAATACAGGATATAACTCAGGATCAGTACAGGATAAGTAATGTAATGTATGTACACAGTGACCTCACCAGCAGAATAGTGAGTACAGCTCTGGAGTATAATACAGGATGTAACTCAGGATCAGTACAGGATAAGTAATGTAATGTATGTACACAGGGACCTCACCAGCAGAATAGTGAGTACAGCTCTGGAGTATAATACAAGATATAACTCAGGATCAGTACAGGATAAGTAATGTAATGTATGTACACAGTGATCTCACCAGAAGAATAGTGAGTACAGCTCTAGGGTATAATACAGGATATAACTCAGGATCAGTACAGGATAAGTAATGTAATGTATGTACACAGTGACCTCACCAGCAGAATAGTGAGTGCAGCTCCGGAGTATAATACAGGATATAACTCAGGAGCAGTACAGGATAAGTAATGTAGTGTATGTACACAGTGACCTCACCAGCAGAATAGTGAGTACAGCTCTGGAGTATAATACAGGATATAACTCAGGATCAGTACAGGATAAGTAATGTAATGTATGTACACAGTGACCTCACCAGCAGAATAGTGAGTACAGCTCTGGAGTATAATACAGGATATAACTCAGGATCAGTACAGGATAAGTAATGTAATGTATGTACACAGTGACCTCACCAGCAGAATAGTGAGTACAGCTCTGGAGTATTATAAAGCTGAGTGTAGTAATGTATGTTTTCTGTGTTTGTTAACACTTTGTTGTCCGTTGCAGCTGAAGACGTCCTGAAGGGTTCTCAGATAACATACGTCACTGGTGTAGAAGGAGAAGATGGTCTCCCAGCAGCGGTGACACAGTCTGGCCAACAATTGGCTCTTATATCGCAGGACGGCACCCAGCACGTAAGTGGGAAGAGATGAGGCTCCCGTCCTCTCATGTTGGACGCTCTTTGAGGAGATTCCGTTCTGTTTTCCCGTTCACCGTTGCGTTTCTCCCATCACAGGTGGCTATAGTAGCGCAGGACCTGTCGGCTTTCCATGCGGCCACCACGGAAATGGGGCAGCAGCAACACGGTCACCATCTGGTCACCACGGAGACACGGCCGGTTACACTGCTGGCCACATCCAACGGGACGCAGATCGCAGTGACGGTACGTAGCGGTCCACCTCATCAGGGCAATGGTGGGAGCTGTAGTCGTAGTCAGGGATAGACGAAATGATGGGGTTTGTGATCTGTCAACAAGGTAATGTATTCCATATTAGTCATGTGACTTTGTTTTTTCCCCCACAGCTCGGCGAGCAGCAATCCCTAGAGGAAGCGATCAGGATAGCCTCACGGATACAGCAGGGCGAATCTCCCGGGATGGATGAATAACTCGCCCCAGCCGCCATCTTGTACTGTATTGCTCCTTCACCGTTACAGACTTCACGACCGGACGTGATCTTATAACAAGACTTGTGAGACATTGAACATTGTCCGGAGAGGGGGGGCAGTGATAATAATCTGGATACATTTCAGTACCGACCCCCCGACTCCTCGCCACCGGAGGGCGTTACGTCTGCCGCTTCTGCCCCGTAGCTCTCTGGGCCGCCCTGTACTATTTGTAAATAGAGATTGTTATCGGCGAAATTGTTAATACTATTTTATCTTTTTGCGCAAATTAAGTACAAAAAAAAATATAATCCCTCCTCTTCCACCACCCCCCTCCCCAATGTTAAAGGGACTGAAGCTGCTCCGCTGCACATGAGCCTACATCGCCTCCGTCATAGGACATAATGAATTAGCCGCCATCTTGGTTTATAAAAACAAAAAAAGGTTTCATTCACTCGTGCAGGATCTGTTGCAGATGTCAAAGTTACTAAATGATTGTGTACGGCAGTGTTTCCCAATCAGAGTGCCTCCAGCTGTTGCAAAACTACAACTCCCAGCATGCCTTAGGCTGTCCGGCCATTCTGGGAATTGTAGTTTTATGCAACAGCTGGAGGGACCCTGTTTGGGAAACACTGATCAATGTGTACAATGGCTTCCATGGACTATGGATGTCAGAGGAGAGAAGGTCGGGCAAGTGCCCACTTGCAGAATACATGTACCAGTGTATGTGGGGGATGCGTTTTTAACAGAACACAGTCATATATGGCTCCTATACACATTCGAGCAGGCATGCTGGGAGTTGTAGTTTTGAAACAGCTGGAGGCACACTGGTTGGGAAACAACGGAACACAGCAGCAGATCCCTGTATGTGTGAATGTCTCCTAAAGCTCTATTGGTAGATTGACAGGAGTAGTCTCCAACCTGTGGCTCTACAGCATGCTGGGAGTTGTAGTGCTCCATGGTGGTCGTATCCATAAGACTAACATCTTTTGGACTTAATATTTGCATTTTAAGGGGATAGTGCATGACTGCGCATCATTAACCAATGCACTGCCCCTTTAAGGCTTATGGACCAGTGTGGTATCACATTAGACACCTATGACATCATTGAAGTCACTCATGTGATGTCATTGTAGCAAGATGTTAGTCCTTATGTAACGACCGCATCCTTATCCAGTGTACCGGCCCTTTAAGAGACTACAATACAGGTCAATAATTCTTCCATTGTATTCTCTGGGGAATCAGAGGATCCGCCTCCTCTATTATCGGTAACAATGTATCATTGTGACATTTCCGTAATAAACGCGGCGATCTCCTGGGGGCGGGGTTACTCGGCCCCGAGAATGTATTAAAATGAAATAAAGAAAGCGTTTGCTTGTGTAGTTTGGGATTATTTCTTTATGTACATAGATATCTCTATTTTCTTCTTTTTGTCCAGGACATTTGGTCACTATGGCGGGCCGGGGTCAGGGCGGGGGAGGGGATTTGCACGCTTCCGTTTATTTATAAGCACTGATTTTATTTGTACTATGATGCAATAAACCTTTTGCTTTTTTTAGAATCTTCATCCTATGGTTGTGTTTTGTGGAATAAATGGAATATAATGGTTATTGTTGGTAGCATGTGATATTAGAACTGGATGCTATGTATCACTAGAGGCCCAAGGCCCGGACCCATAGACCTGTGATGTGACCCCAAGGCCCTGACCCATAGACCTGTGATGTGACCCCAAGGCCCTGACCCATAGACCTGTGATGTGACCCCAAGGCCCGGACCCATAGACCTGTGATGTGACCCCAAGGCCCTGACCCATAGACCTGTGATGTGACCCCAAGGCCCAGACCCCATAGACCTGTGCTGTGACCCTAAAGCCTGGACCCATAGACCTGTGATGTGACCCTAAGGCCCGGACCCATAGACCTGTGCTGTGACCCCAAGGCCCGGACCCATAGACCTGTGATGTGACCCTAAGGCCCGGACCCCATAGACCTGTGATGTGACCCTAAAGCCTGGACCCATAGACCTGTGATGTGACCCTAAGGGCCGGACCCATAGACCTGTGCTGTGACCCCAAGGCCCGGACCCATAGACCTGTGATGTGACCCTAAGGCCCGGACCCATAGACCTGTGCTGTGACCCCAAGGCCCTGACCCATAGACCTGTGATGTGACCCTAAGGCCCAGACCCCATAGACCTGTGCTGTGACCCTAAGGCCTGGACCCATAGACCTGTGATGTGACCCTAAGGCCCGGACCCATAGACCTGTGCTGTGACCCCAAGGCCCGGACCCATAGACCTGTGATGTGACCCTAAGGCCTGGACCCATAGACCTGTGATGTGACCCTAAGGCCCGGACCCATAGACCTGTGCTGTGACCCTAAGGCCCGGACCCATAGACCTGTGATGTGACCCCAAGGCCTGGACCCCATAGACCTGTGATGTGACCCCAAGGCCCGGACCCATAGACCTGTGATGTGACCCTAAGGCCCAGACCCCATAGACCTGTTCTGTGACCATGGAGGTCAGGACCCCATATCCCAGTAATGTGACCCCATAGCCCTGTGATTCAACCCCTAAGGCCCAGAGCCTATAGCCCTGTGATGTGACCACTAAGGCCCGGACCCCATAGTCCTGTGATGTGAACTCCGAGAACTGGATCCTATATATTCCTGTAATGTGACCCCCAAGGCCCAGATCTCATAGCCCTGTGACCCCATGAGGCCTGTACCCCATAGACCTGTGCTGTGACCCCGAGGCGCGCACCCCATAGCCCTGTGATGTGACCCTTGAGGCCCTGACCCCAAAGCTCTGTGCTGTGACCTCTGAGGCCAGGACCCCATAGTCCTGTGATGTGGCCCATAGCCCTGTGATGTGACCCTAAGGCCCAGACCCCATATCCGTGTGACCCTAAGGCCCAGACCCCATAGTCCTGTGATGTGACCCTCGAGGCCCATAGCCCTGTGATGTGACCCTAAGGTCCAGACCCCATATCCCTGTGATCCTAAGGCCCAGACCCCATAGCCCTGTGATGTGACCCTTGGGGCCTAGACACCATAGCCCTGTGATGTGACCCTAAGGCCCAGACCCCATATCCCTGTGATGTGACCCTTGGGGCCTAGACACCATAGCCCTGTGCTGTGACCCTAAGGCCCAGACCCCATATCCCTGTGACCCTAAGACCCAGACCCCATATTCCTGTTCTGTGGCCGGGACCCAATAGACCTGTGCTGTGACCCTAAGGTCCGGACCAAATGAGATCTGGGGAATCTTGAAGCCACGTCAGCACCTTGATCTCTGTGTCAGGGTCCTGTGGTCTATTTGGCTGTGACCACCTGTTTGTCTGATGACAGGCTCAGACTACAAAAGGCGGGCTCTGTCCTGGGGCCACATATTTCCCGCAGCAGGTGTGACCGTACAGTAATAGATGTCACCGTCTTGAGAAACAGATGTGTCAGCCTGGTGTGAAGCCCCTGACCTTCGCTTTGACTTACAGAACACCTGTGCCCAGGTGAACTTTCTCTTCATCAGGTGAAGGTGCCGTCTGGGGAGGTGACCTTTAAGACAAATAACTACTTATCCACAATGGCGCAAGAGACACAGGACAATATGGTCACATGACTGCTGCGGATGACGTAACTATGGGCAACACATACGGCGGAAGAATTTTAGGGTTCCACTTTATTAGATGAAAAACATCTGAAATCAATGGGTTAATGTAGAGAAAGGGAATGGCGTCATCCTTTACTTGCAGTGTTTTCCAACCAGGGTGCCTCCAGCTGTTGCAAAACTACAACTCCCAGCATGCTCGGACAACCTGGTTGGGAGACACTGCTGTAATCTGTATAGGGGCCATATGATTGTGTTCTGTTAAAAGTGCATCCCCCACATACACTCATACATGTATTCTGCAGGGGGGCACTTGCCCGACCTTCTCTCCTCTGACATCTAGAGTCCATGGAAGCCACTGTACACATAGATCAGCCTTTTCCAAACAGGGTACCTCTGGCTTTGCAAAACTACAACTCCCAGCATGCCAGGAAAGCCAAAAGCTGTCCAGGAATACTGGGAATTGTAGTTTTGCAACAGCTGGTGGCACACCCTAATTGGGAGACACTGCTCTAATGTGTATATAATTAGATTTACTATCTTTATTTTTTTTATTGCGGCAAATTTATTATCCTCGACTATTTGTGACAAACCGCACCAATCACATCACTAATGAAAACATTGCACGCACTTCCGTTTGCGCCACCATAAGACAAAACGTTGGGCCCTGTACACACTACGTATCTTCTGAGCGGAATTTGGCTCAGAGATTACGACACCTCCCGTTTTTATTCAATGGGATCCTGGTGCACCATTGGAATTTTCGCCAAACAAATTTTGTATCCCAGGCTCCCCCAAAAGAATGGAACGGCACATTTCCGAGCGGTCCTAGCATCACCTTGTTTTGCCGTATTGTAAACAATACGCTGCAGCTAAAATTCCGCTTACAGAATTCCGCAAGTTCATTTCCGCAGCTTAAATTTTGCAAGTGGATTATGTTGCTACCTATTGACTTCCATGGGTCGTAACATAATCCACTTGCAGAATTTTAGCTATGGGTTACCCGCAGGGTAATATGTTTGAACGAACCTTGAGGGTGTAGTCACACGTACAGTATCCTGTGCATATTTAATGTGCAGGATTTGAAGCTGCAGATTTTATGTTGCAGAGTTCCAGGCCGAAAAATGTATCCCCTATCCGCATCCAAGTTTTTGATTGCTAGGACACCCAGCGATCTCCTGTATGGGGCCCCGACTCTCCCCAGGAGCAGCCCGTCATGACTCCTGCACGAAGCACGGACCACCACGCCTCCACCATATATCTCTATGGGAAAGCAGTTTGGCTATCTTCGGCTCTTTCATAGAGATATATGGAGGGAGCGTGTGTCATGGTATGCGCTTCCGGGGAGAGCCAGGGCCCTGTAAAGGAGATCGCTGGAAGTCCCACTGGTCGGACCCCCACGTTCTAAAACCTGCAGATAGGAGATAAGTTTTACAGTATTGGGACTTCTCCTTTAATGTAAACTAAATAACTGAACACAGCATCAAATCTGCAGCTTCAAATCCTGTGCATCAAATATGGTCATGATCCTGAACGTGTGGACGTACCCTTAGTAAATATTTCTGGACATATGGAAAAAAATATAAAAAAAAAGGAAACGCCTGCTTTCAGGAATCCTGAGTTGCTTTGAAAAATCGGGAAAACTCAAAACCATGCTAAAAAGCAAAAACAAAAGGAAACAAACTACAAAAAGTGTCGGCCTAAAATGTATTTAATTTGGAAGGATAAATCCCTACAAAAAAGTGTTGTCTTTCTGTTAAGTAAATCTTGGCCGTTGTGTGATAGAGGCTGAAAAGTTGAGCTTAAAAAAAATAAAAATAAAAAAACAAGAACAAAATACACAAAAAGTTTTCTATGGGGGGAGGAGGAGAAGACACTAAACAAGGTTGTTTGTCCTTGGGGCCGATATTGTCCGCACTCATAGAGCCGTGAGTCACCGTCTATAGGCTCCACATTCCTGGAGGATTACAGAATATGCTGAGTTCAGATGGGCAAAGGTCACATGACTTCACTCGAAACCCTTCCCCCCCCCCTCTATAGTGAAGGAGCCTCCCACCCTGAATGTATACTGCCCCTTATAGATCATCTGTATAGATCCCATGGTTGTTATCACAGTGTATTATTTGTACGTGATTACCACAAACACAATGTAACCAGACTAATGACACAGACTGTTGTCAATCATAACTCCTCTTGAGCATGTTGAGGAAACATCCACAGTGCAGGGAGGAAAAGTAAGTGAACCCTTTGGGAATTATGTGAATTTCTTATAAAAATGTGCTTTGATTGTATACTAATTATACAGTGTTTTTTTGTAGGATGGGTTGGGTGGTATAACAGATGAATAACCTCTTCTAGGGTCATGGTCCTTCAGCTGCTCTCACACCGGGCACCTAAGTCCAACTGCAGACTCTACCGTGTGTATCGCCACCAACATTGTAGGGTTTATTGCCATCAGCAGCCTCACGTTCTTCAGATCCCAATGGCTAGGAAATCTCACAGTAGCTTCTTGAGCAGTTGTGTGGAGGACTCCGGGAAGGCCTAATGGATCTGATGGTTTGATGCTGTTTCCATTGCTACGACTGCCGGGCACTCTGCCACTGCCAGCCGAGTAAGATTGTCCATGCAACATCACGGCTCTTGGTCACTAGAAGAGGAAGCTTCTCAATGATCCAGCACTCACCAGATCATTGCCAAAGAAGGTTCTTTATTAAATTCACAGGAACATTACAGCAGCAAAAGGGAAGGTGAACACAAGCTCCGAGGAGCTCGTGGGTGACAGGTCCGTTGTGCGGGAGTCCGCTTGGTCACGCCCAGTGGGCGTGACCAAGCGGACTCCCTCAAAACGGACCTGTCACCCACGAGCTCCTCAGAGCTCGCTTTCACCTTCCCTGTCGCTGCTGTAATGTTCCTGTGAATTTAATAAAGAACCTTCTTCGGCAACGATCTGTTGAGGGCCGTACAGCCTTCTTTCTATAGGATTTTCGCCATCACGTATTTCTGATGAATAGCACCCTCGATCAGCCCAATAATTGTGCCATCTCAGTATCCTACCACATAGTACCACCAGGGAGTGCCGGACCCTGTTGTTTCTCTACTGTACACGAAGCTTCTCAAAGAGATGTCCATGTCTCCAGATCTTCTCCATACCTCATCAGCACTATGCAGGACACTATCCGGGACAGCACAGTGAAGGACTAAGTCACGTTGAAGTTACATAGTGGGCTGAGCTCAATAAACCTCATTCCATTCTTCCCTGCATAGGCCTAGGCCTGCTCAGTGGGAATTGGGGAGTCTATTCCCCACCAGTATCCAGGGGACACCTGGAATGTGCTCATTGATCTCTTTTAGACAGCGGTCTAATCCATCGCAGGATGTCCAGGAGTGTCCCACAGCTCAAGCTTCACATGTCAGCCATCTAGGATGATAGTGGTAGCTTTATAGTCAATACCGTTAGTCTAGGGGTAAGGGGACTCCAATGCTCTGTCCTGAAAGTTTCCAAGATCTCTACCTTTCCGACAATTCTATCTCCTACCCGCAGAAAGTTCAGGAGGTAGTTGTAGCTCTTTAAGGGGCTGCCTTTAGTGCCTATTCTCCCACCTCCTCAGGAGGCAAATGGCATGTCAGCCTTCTCTGGATTGTCCTCAGCCACCAAGATGTCCAGGAAAGGCTTCTAGAGACTGCAGATGGGATTTGCACTTCACTACTGCCTCATCTACATTTCCGAGAGATCGGGCGGGAAGACATCTGACAGGGCATCCGGGCAGGAGGCCTGACACCTGGGACACAAAGTGTGCGAGTGTAAAGCGCTGGCCTCTTCTATGCACACAGGTTCTTCAGGGACAGGATCTCTAGGGGGGTAGGGGGCACTCCGGGGACAACAAGCTCCAGTTCATAAGTCACAGCTTTAGCGCTCCAGTCTACCTTTGCCTGTATCATAGTTACATTGTATTAGAAATACAATGTAACTAAACTAATAAAAGACAGTACCGTTTGTGACATTGGGTAAACATCCACAGCGCAGGGAAAAAGTAAGTGAACCATTTATTTGATATTTTTCCCCCCGAATTGAAGAAACTTTATTCAAGAACAATACTAAGGCAAACACATACTGTAGGTACACATAGACCTGGCCGGCCTAAAAGGTGCGCCACAATTAAAACAATAGTACGTGAAAAATTTCTCGAATTGTGACTAAAAGGGGTACTCTGCTACCCCAGCATTCGGAACATTTTGTTCTAATGCTTGGAGAGGGCGGCGGGGTCATGACATCACGCCATGCCTTCTCAATGCAAGGCTATGGGAGAAGGCGTAACGGCAGCCATACTTTCATTGAGGGGGCATGGCAGTGACATCACAAGTGGGCATGGCAGTGACATCACGACCCCACCGCCTGCACCCAGCATTCTAAACGTACGCCAGGTGCTGCACAGATATCGCGGGGGTCCCAGCGGCAGGACCCCTATGATAAGACATCGTATCCCCTATCCTTTGGATAGGGAATTAGATGTCTAGGGGCGGAGCTCCCCAGTGAAGATCAAAGGAACAGTAAAAATGTTATTAAATGTTATAAACCGAGAAAATAAGTGATCAGACCCACCAATAAGGCATGAATACTAGGCAAGAGGGTGGCAGAGCGAACCATTGAAATTCATAGTCTGTAGATGCCCCCCTCCCTCTTTAGGGACAAGGACCCCCACCAAATTCTTTCCAAAGCTGCATATAACTATATGACTATATAACTATACAATTTTGGACTATTCCTTCCTGCGAATGTGTTTTAGGTTGGTCAATACTTCTTGGATGCCTTGTGTGCACAGTGCTCTTCAGGTCACGTCATCTCCATAGGGTTATCCCTGGATTACAACGTATCACCTGTCTACAGTCCAACAGCTGGGACCCCCATGATCAACATGCTAAAGATATCCAAGTATTGTGCATAGTAGGAAAAGAAAAGTGACTATAAATGGTAAGATGGGTCCAGCATATTTTTGGAGAGTGTTTGTCCCCGGCTCGGAGCTATTTATTTGCACGTTGAATTGTCCTGTGACCTTTAACGAGTCAATAAGAAGTGAAGGTTGAGTGTATTTACGGAGGAGGTCACACAGGTCAGGTGCTTCAGACTCCTCTTAGAGATGATGGGTACAGCCTTTCCCTCTCGAGGTGGGGGTGGGGGTCCTTAAAAAAGTTGTGCAACTTATTTGGTAAAGGAGATCTACATCTCTGTTCATACCTGTTTTCTTCCATGCAACATTGTGGTGGATCCATCAAACTGCAAAACTATAATTCCCAGCATGCCTGGGAGTTGTAGTCTTGCTACAGCCAAACACATGCAAAATATTTGTCAGTAAACCATACCTTTCCGGACACATCTTATCCTTATCGTTTACTCTTGAAAACTTCAGGAGTCCAAACACATGTCCTTCTCCTGAGCAAACACAACATCAGGAGATAATCTCACAACAAACAGCAGATAGAAACACATTATAAGGCCAGAAGACAACCCAGCAAGGGGCCCTTTACAATGCAGGGCCCACATATGCCAAATGCCATTAAGAGGACTTGATGTGTACAATGGTAAGTTGGTGGTACATGTCACAGTAACATCCACATGATGTCAAGACACAAGGTCCACAGCAGAACATTGCCCATCACTCTGCCCCCGCCAGCCTGTTTTCTTCCCAAAATGCATCCTTGTGTATCTTCACAGTAACAAATTTCTGTTATTGGATCTTCTATATCTTCTATGGTAACATATTGCAGTTGTTTGATCTTTTATCTTTCTTATGATTTCATCTCTCCATGGTAATAAATTGCTGTTGTTGGGTCTTTTATACCTCCTATGGTTTTATATCTCCATTGTAACAGATTGCTGTTGTTGGATCTTCTATATCTCCTATGGTTTCATGTCTCCATGGTAACAGATTGCTGTTGTTGGATCTTTTATCTTTCCTATGATTTCATCTCTCCATGGTAACAGATTGCTGTTGTCGGATCTTCTATATGTTCCCTAAGGTTTTGTGTCTCTATGGCAACAGACGGTTGTTTTGGATGTTCTACATCCCCAATGGTTTTGTGTCTCCTTAGTAACAAACTGCTGTTGTTGGATCTTCTACATCTCCTATGGTTTTATAACTTAAAGGTAACAGATTGCTTTTGTTGGATCCTATAGATCTCCCGTTTTTTGTCTCCATGGTAGCAGATTGCTGTTGTTAAATCTTCTATATCGCCTATGGTTTTGGTGTCTCCGTAGTAACATATTGCTGTTGTTGGATCTTCTATGTCTCCTGTGTTGTGTCTCCATGGTAACAGCCTGTTGTTGAATCTTCTATATCTCCTATGGTTTAAAGTCTCCTTGGTAACTGATTGCTGTTGTTGGATCTTCTATAGTTTTGTGTCTCCATTTAAAAAACTGCTGTTGTTGGATCTTCTATCTCTCCTATTGTTTTATCTCTCCACTGTAACAGATTGCTGTTGTTGGATCTTCTATATCTCCTATGGTTTTTTCTCTCCATGGTAACAGATTGCTGTTGTTGGATCTTCTATATCTCCTATTGTTTTATCTCTCCACTGTAAAAGATTGCTGTTGTTGGATCTTCTATATCTCCTATGGTTTTTTCTCTCCATGGTAACAGATTGCTGTTGTTGGATCTTCTATATCTACTATGGTTTCATGTTTCCTATAATTTCATGCCTCCATGGCAAAAAATTGCTGTTGTTTGATCTTTTATATTTTATTTAGTTTTGTGTCTCCATGGTAACATATTGCGGTTGTTTGATCTCTTATGGTCTCACATCTCTGTGGTAGCAAACTGCTATTGTTGGATCTTCTAATATTATGTACCTCTATTTACTGGAAGCTATTATAAAGCAGAGTCTGAGGATAAAATATGACTGACAGCAAGCAGATGTGGTGAAGAATGTTTTAGAACATTGTTTTATTACTGAAGAAGCCGTCTAATAGAGAATATAGGGTTCGGATACTACAACTAGAGCGGTGAATGTGCTATGCTCAGGCGTCTTCAGCACTGACATATATACTATAATTACACCAGTATCTTACACGCCGCCCGAGGCAGGGGCCGCCCTATATCCAGCACAGGAGCCTCAGGCTGTGAACTCCATATAAACTCCACATCCTTCCCCTCTATTACAGGCAGGTGGAGGTTCAGCACAGCGTCCTGTCAAGTCACAAATCAGTCATCCTTCTTGTATATGTGACCCTCGCCAAGCCAAAATGGCGCCAATGTACAACTTCCTAAATCAGAATGAAGGTTACATATGGCTTATATTTTGTAGTCTTTTTTGATGTTTCTATCTTTATCTTTATGCTTGGGGGAAAAGAAAATATATAAATCATCCCTGGTCGCCGCCCATACAAGTAAGACGAAAGAAATGGCGGGATAAAGTCAGACTTTTCCCCCTAAAGGCAACAATAATGTTTTTTCTGGCGCTATAAATCTAACAGGATAATTATATGTTAATTATATAACATGCTTATTAGTACGGCTGCCGGTACACACGGCGGTCTGCGCTGTGTGTGACAAAAAAGTTTTACTGTAAATTGATGTGGGTTTTGGTCACGCAATTTTTACAGGTGAAGTGTATAGGGTAAATGTATTAATCCACGTACGTCAGTTTTTTCTGCAAAAGAATTCTGCTGGAAATTTACTGCCCATGTACTTCATTGGGATTCCGCTGTCCCCTTCACACATCGGAATTTCCGCATTTCGCAAAATTTTAAGACCCATTTTTAATTTAGCGGAATTTGTGGTGGAATCTCATTGAAATCAATGGGGCTTAAGAATTTCAGTGGAATTCAGTGTTAGAGAACACAGAATTCTGCCAAAAGTTTGGCGGAATTCTGCAATTCCTTCCAGCAAGCTTTGCTGAACAGATTTTTTGCAGGATTCTGCCATATAAACAAAGCCTTGCACTCCGGTCATGAGAATCTTGAATAGGTAATAAGAATTTGGTTAGGGGGTCTACATAAATTTTCTAAAAGGACCCCCCTTAAAAAAAAAATAGGGGGGGGGGGGAAGGAAAGTCTCTTTATGATGGTCTTATGGAGTGAGGAGGAAGGGGGCACTGATATGAAACTTCTGACTGGCTGAGATGACACCCTGAGGATTTGGGGGGCTGCACTAGAGTTGGGGTGCTTTTGAGCCCCCGCTAGTTTCTCTGTATTGAGGAATTTATTACAGGGCCATATGATCACCCTGAAGTTGTTTTTGTCACATATGTCGTCCAATGAGATTGCAGATTAGACTTCAAGGCTCCTTCATTTTTAAAGGCTCAGGTGTCCACGGACGCTGATCACAGGAGGTCACAGGTGTCTAATCACATGTCCCACCAGCTCCGGGACTTCTTTCAATCTCCAATGGTCCATATATAAACACGTATCTGCCCCTCCCCCAGCTGCACCATTATAATGCAGCGATGGCCGCTCATCATCAAAGCCTGCACCTGGTTCACCCTGATGTCTACACGACCGCCCTAGTTCTATTCATACAGATGGATATGTCTTACGGAGCAGATACATGGAAAATGTGACAGCTGAGGGTTTGCTACAATTGTATCCAGTCTGGACAATCTGTTTCTATACTAAACCAAGCAACAGTAGGATTGTATAGACTGGATACAAAGTATCAGACAAAATCAGGACAGGTTTTAAACCTTAGTATATACCTGTATTTCTGAACCAGGGTACCTCCAGCTGTTGCAAAACTACAACTCCCAGCATGCCCGGACAGCCAACGGCAGTCCGGGCATGCTGGGAGTTGTAGTTTTGCAACAGCTGGAGGCACCCTAGTTGGGAATCACTGATCTATGTGTCCGATGGCCTCTTGACTTTCTCTTGACTCTGGATGTCAGAGGAGAGAAGGGTCGGGAAGTGTCCTCCTGCAGAATACATGTATAAGTGTATTCTGTCCAGGCATGCTGGGAGTTGTAGTTTTGCAACAGCTGAGGCACACTAATTGGAAAGCACTGCATCTATAGCAGTGGTCTGCAACAATTAGGGTCTCCTGCTGTTGCAAAACTTCAATTCCTTGCATGCTGGGAGTTGTAGTTTTGCAAAAGCTGAAGAGCCACAGGCTATAAAGGCATGCTGGGAGTTGTAGTTTTGCAACAGCTGAAGGCACCCTGGTTGGGAAACACCAATCTATGTGTACAATGGCCTCTAGATCTCTGTTGACTCTTGATGTCAGAGGAGAGAAGGTCGGACAAGTTCCCGCCTGCAGAATATATGTGCTAGTGTATGTGGGGATGGGAAGAGATCTCTGTTGGCCGATAAATGTGAAATATTTGGTCGCTGTTGCAGAACTATAACTCCCAGGATGCCCAGACAGCCTTTAGCTATGTTTTGGATGATGCAGTTCAAGCTGCACAAACACTTTCCTGCTCAGATATAAGTAAATAGTGAATCCTTGTGCAAACAACTTCAGCACAAGTATTTATTTACTCACTACGGAGCCAATAACACATTACAATATGGCGTCCGGACGTCTCCTCTGTGGAGAGAATCAGCTGGGGCACCGGATAAGTGCAGGTCCTGTGCTTCTCCATCTGCTACAAAACCACAACTCCCAGCATGCCCTAAATGCCGCAGGCACATTTCATATCCGAGGACAGGGGTCTTCAACCTGTGGCTCCTCAGCTGCAAAACTACAACTCCCAGCATGCCCTGACAGCCTAAGCTCTCCAGTTCTTGCAAAACTACATCTCCTTGAATGCCTTTACAGCGTGCAGCTCTCCAGCTGTTGCAAAACTACAACTCCCATCATGCCCGACAACCTAAGCTCTCTAGTTGTTGCAAAACTACAACTTCCAGCATGCCCTGACAGTCTGATGCTCTCCAGCTGTTGCAAAACTACATCTCCCAGCATGCCCTGACAGTCTGATGCTCTCCAGCTGTTGCAAAACTACATCTCCCAGCATGCCCTGACAGTCTGATGCTCTCCAGCTGTTGCAAAACTACATCTCCCAGCATGCCTTGATGGCATGTGGCTCTCGAGCTGTTGCAAAACTACAATGCCCAGAATGCGCTGATAGCCTTGTCTCTCCAGCTTTTGCAAAACTACATCTCCCAGCATGCCCTGACAGTCTGATGCTCTCCAGCTGTTGCAAAACTACATCTCCCAGCATGCCTTGATGGCATGTGGCTCTCGAGCTGTTGCAAAACTACAATGCCCAGAATGCGCTGATAGCCTTGTCTCTCCAGCTTTTGCAAAACTACATCTCCCAGCATGCCTTTACAGCATGCGTCTCTCCAGATGTTACAGAACTACACTTCCCAGCATGCTCTGATAGCCTTGTGCTCTCTAGCTGTTGTAAAACTACAACTCCCAACATCCTCTGACAACTTCAATCGTTGTAAAACTACAACTCCCATCATGCCTTTATAGTGTGTGGCTCTACAGCTTTTGCAAAACTACAAATCCCAGCATGCCAGGAGTTGTTGTTTTGCAGCAGCTGGAGATTCAAATGGTTGCAGACCACTGCTATAGATGCAGTGCTTCCCAACCAGTGTGCCTCCAGCTGTTGCAAAACTACAACTCCCAGCATGCATTTACAGCAAGCAGTTCTTCGGCTGTTGCAGAACTACACTTCCCAGCATGCTGTGATAGCCTTGTGCTCTCCAGCTGTTTCAAAACTACTACTCCCAACATACTCTTACAGCCTGTGGATCTCTACTTGTTGTAAAACTACATCTCCCAGCATGCCTTTACAGCAAGTGGCTCTCCGGCTGTTACAAAACTACACTTCCCAGCATGCTATGATATCCCGGTGGTCTCTAGCTTTCTCAAAACTACAACTCCCAGCATGCTAGGAGTTGTCAATTTGTAACAGCTGGAGATCCAAATGGTTGCAGACCGCTGCTATAGATGCAGTGCTTCCCAACCAGTGTGCCTCCAGCTGTTGCAAAACTACATCTCCCAGCATGCCTGGGCAGCATGCACTTATACATGTTTTCTGCAGGGGGACACTTGCCTGACCCTTCTCTCCTCTGACATCCATAGTCCATGGAAGCCATTGTACACATAGATCAGTGATTCCCAACTAGGGTGCCTCCAGCTGTTGCAAAACTGCAACTCCTAGCATGCCCGGACAGCCAACGGCTGTCCGGGCATGCTGGGAGTTGTAGTTTTGTAACAGCTGGTGAATTCCTGGAACACGTCCCAGACGTACCCCCTGTGTTATGATGTAAAGTGCGTCCTGTACATGACATTCAGGATGTGTGGGGGGTAATAAAGGTAATGATGGGCGCTGTGTGTGCATTGTGTCTGGCAGCGGCCATTGTCCTGTTATCTGTAATGGACATGGTCCCCCTCCCGTCTGGTTTCGCTGTTATCAGTCGTCTGCAGGAGGTTTGGTATCTGCAGACACAGAACCGCACAGGAACTTTCACTGATCACGGATATTACATACAACTATGATGTATCTAAGCTCTGCACAGTCACATACCGGTGGTGATTAGAGATGAGCGAACTTACAGTAAATTCGATTCGTCACGAACTTCTCGGCTCGGTGGTCGCTGACTTTTCCAGCATAAATTAGTTCAGCTTTGAGGTGCTCCGGTGGGCTGGAAAAGGTGGATACAGTCCTAGGAGACTCTTTCCTAGGACTGTATCCACCTTTTCCAGCCCACCGGAAAGCTGAACTAATTTATGCAGGATAAGTCATCAACTGCCGAGCCGAGAAGTTCGTGACGAATCGAATTTACTGTAAGTTCGCTCATCTCTAGTGGTGATACATCAGACATACACCCACCCCAGACATGGCTGAGCCCATTCTCCACCTGTTTCTACAATAGTGAGCAGGCTTAGATACACCGACTCTGCAAACAGTATCTCACATGATAGGCTTAGATACAGCGATTTACAAAAGAGCATTTCACATGATAGGCTTAGATACACCAACAGTATTTCACATTATAGTCTTAGATTAACCAATTTAGCAACCACATGATAGGCTCAGATACAGCAATTTAGAACACAGTATCTCCCATAATGGTTTAGATACACCAAATCTGCAAACAGTGTCTCTCATGATAGGCTTAGATTTACCAACTCAGCAAAGAGTATCTCACATATAAGGCTTAGATACATCAACCCAGTAAACAGTGTCTCACATGATAGGCTTAGATAGAGCAATTTAGAAAACAGTGTCTCACATGATAGGATTAGATACACCAACTCAGCAAAGAGTATCTCACATATAAGGCTTAGATACATAAACTTAGTAAACAGTGTCTCTCATGATAGGCTTAGATACAGCAATTTAGAAAACAGCGTCTCACATGATAGGATTAGATACACCAACTCAACAAACAGTATCTTACAAAATAGGCTATGATACACCAACTAAGTAGACAGTAACTGATGTCTTAGGCTTAGATACATCAATTTAGTAGACAGTATAACACAATAAGATTAGATACACCAACTCTGCAGACATTATCACAGGTTATAGGCTTAGATTCGCCAACTCAGCAAACCATATTTTAAATTATAGGCTTAGATACACCAACTCAATAGACAGTAACCCCTGTGATAGACTTAGATACATCAACAAATAAGATTACATATGTCAACACAGCAGACAGTATTACACAATAGGATTAGATACACCAAGTCAGCGGACAGTATCACACAATAGGATTAGATACACCAACTCAGTATCACACAAGATAGTTTTAGATACACCAACTCAGCGGACAGTAACACACAATAGGATTAGATACACCAACTCAGTATCACACAAGATAGTTTTAGATACACCAACTCAGCGGACAGTAACACACAATAGGATTAGATACACCAACTCAGTATCACACAAGATAGTTTTAGATACACCAACTCAGCGAACAGTAACACACAACAGCATTAGACAAACACTCGGAAGACAGTATCATATATATATTAGACTTAGATACAGCAGGTCAGTATAGAGTATCACACAGGCTTAGATACAGTGGCTTGCAGATAGTATCACACTTCACAAGCTCAGATACAACAGTTTGCTGACAATATCATAAATCACAGGTAACACACAGGCTCAGCAGACATATCATACATGACAGAATTAGATACATCAGCTCAGAAATTGTACCACACATTATAGGCTTAGGGTACGTTCACACGCTCTTTGTTTTAGCGGGTTTTCCGCTGCGTATTTGAAAGTGGGCGGGCTCTTCTCGGCTGTCCGCAGCAGATTTTCCGTGGCGGAATGTACACTGCGGAAAATCCGCCGCAAGCCCCATTGAAGTCAGTAGGGACTGTGGCGGATTTTCCTCAGCGTAAATTCCTCCGCAGAAAATCTGCTGCGGACAGCCGAGAAGAGCCCGCCCACTTTCAAATACGCAGCGGAAAACCCGCTAAAAAATCAGCGCGTGTGAACGTACCCTTAGATACAATGGCTCAAAAGACAGTATTATGCATGACTGTGTAAAAGTGGCTAATCAGACATTGTGACACATGATCCAGAGGCTCATCAGGCAGTATCACACATGACAGGCTCAGATACAATGGCTAACTAGACAGTATGACACATGACAGACTTAGATCCAGAGGCTCATCAGGCAGTATCACACATGACAGGCTCAGATACAGCAGCTCAGTAGACAGTATGACACATGACAGGCTTAGATCCAGAGGCTCATCAGGCAGTATCACACATGACAGGCTCAGATACAGCAGCTCAGTAGACAGTATGACACATGACAGGCTTAGATTCAGAGGCTCATCAGGCAGTATCACACATGACAGGCTCAGATACAATGGCTAACTAGACAGTATGACACATGACAGGCTTAGATTCAGAGGCTCATCAGGCAGTATCACACATGACAGGCTCAGATACAATGGCTAAGTAGACAGTATGGCACATGACAGGCTTAGATCCAGAGGCTCATCAGGCAGTATCACACATGACAGGCTTAGATACAGCAGCTCAGTAGACAGTATGACACATGACAGGCTTAGATCCAGAGGCTCATCAGGCAGTATCACACATGACAGGCTCAGATACAATGGCTAACTAGACAGTATGACACATGACAGGCTTAGATCCAGAGGCTCATCAGGCAGTATCACACATGACAGGCTCAGATACAATGGCTAACTAGACAGTATGACACATGACAGGCTTAGATCCAGAGGCTCATCAGGCAGTATCACACATGACAGGCTCAGATACAGCAGCTCAGTAAACAGTATGACACATGACAGGCTTAGATCCAGAGGCTCATCAGGCAGTATCACACATGACAGGCTCAGATACAATGGCTAACTAGACAGTATGACACATGACAGGTTTAGATCCAGAGGCTCATCAGGCAGTATCACACATGACAGGCTCAGATACAGCAGCTCAGTAAACAGTATGACACATGACAGGCTTAGATCCAGAGGCTCATCAGGCAGTATCACACATGACAGGCTCAGATACAGCAGCTCAGTAGACAGTATGACACATGACAGGCTTAGATCCAGAGGCTCATCAGGCAGTATCACACATGACAGGCTTAGATCCAGAGGCTCATCAGGCAGTATCACACATGACAGGCTCAGATACAGCAGCTCAGTAGACAGTATGACACATGACAGGCTTAGATCCAGAGGCTCATCAGGCAGTATCACACATGACAGGCTCAGATACAGCAGCTCAGTAGACAGTATGACACATGACAGGTTTAGATCCAGAGGCTCATCAGGCAGTATCACACATGACAGGCTCAGATACAATGGCTAACTAGACAGTATGACATGACAGACAGATACAGAAACTCTTCAGGCAATATCACATGACAGGCTTGGATACACTGGCTCAGTAGACAGTATGACACGTGACACACTTCGATACAGACTCATCAGGCAGTATCACACATGACAGGCTTAGATACAGTGGTTCAGTAGGTAGTATGACACATGACAGACTTAGATACAGAGGTTCAGTAGGCAGTATCACACATGACCAGCTTAGATACAGTGGCTCAGTAGACAGTATACACATAATAGGCTTAGATACAGTGGTTCAGTAGGTAGTATGACACATGACAGACTTAGATACAGAGGTTCATCAGGCACTATCACACATGACCGGCTTAGGTACAGTGGCTCAGTAGACTGTATACACATGACAGGCTTAGATCCAGAGGCTCATCAGGCAGTATCACACATGACAGGCTCAGATACAATGGCTAACTAGACAGTATGACACGACAGGCTTAGATCCAGAGGCTCATAAGGCAGTATCACACATGACAGGCTCAGATACAGCAGCTCAGTAGACAGTATGACACATGACAGGCTTAGATCCAGAGGCTCATCAGGCAGTATCACACATGACAGGCTCAGATACAATGGCTAACTAGACAGTATGACACATGACAGGCTTAGATCCAGAGGCTCATCAGGCAGTATCACACATGACAGGCTCAGATACAGCAGCTCAGTAGACAGTATGACACATGACAGGCTTAGATTCAGAGGCTCATCAGGCAGTATCACACATGACAGGCTCAGATACAATGGCTAACTAGACAGTATGACACATGACAGGCTTAGATCCAGAGGCTCATCAGGCAGTATCACACATGACAGGCTCAGATACAATGGCTAAATAGACAGTATGACATGACAGACAGATACAGAAACTCTTCAGGCAATATCACATGACAGGCTTGGATACACTGGCTCAGTAGACAGTATGACACGTGACACACTTCGATACAGACTCATCAGGCAGTATCACACATGACAGGCTTAGATACAGTGGTTCAGTAGGTAGTATGACACATGACAGACTTAGATACAGAGGTTCAGTAGGCAGTATCACACATGACCAGCTTAGATACAGTGGCTCAGTAGACAGTATACACATATTAGGCTTAGATACAGTGGTTCAGTAGGTAGTATGACACGACAGACTTAGATACAGAGGTTCAGTAGGCACTATCACACATGACCGGCTTAGGTACAGTGGCTCAGTAGACAGTATACACATGATAGGCTTAGATACAGAGGTTCATGAGGCAGTATGATACATGACAGACTTAGATACAGAGGCTCATCAGGCAGTATCACACACGACAGGCTTAGATACAGAGGTTCAGTAGGTAGTATGACCGGCTTAGATACAGTGGCTCGGTAGACAGTATACACATGATAGGCTTAGATACAGAGGTTCATGAGGCAGTATGATACATGACAGACAGATACAGAGGCTCATCAGGCAGTATCACACATGACAGGCTGAGATACACCATTGCTCTGTCCCTGGGCATTGTTTTCTGTGTCTCTCCACTTCTGAGCAGTCGTCCCTTTGTGTTTGTGATACAGATGGAGCAGAATGCGCCGCAGGCATCCGCAGAACCAGTTTGTCAGGTCTGACGGCCGGAGGCGCAGGTGAGGAGGATTATGGGACGTGGTGGAGGAAAAAGTCTGGGGTTAAGAAAGTGAAATCAGAGCCTGAGGGGGAAGAAAATCAGAATCTGGACTCCATCCCTGTATATCACCGTCTGCTTAATATAATGATTGGGAAACTTCTGTGAGAAGACCACCCAAAATTACACTCATAAAATGGTCTTCTTAAAGGGGTGGTCACACTATGCATATGGTGGGCTGCAAATCCATCATGAAAACTCTGGTCTGGATAAGGGGGTTGTCTTCCTGCTTCTTTAATGTCAGCTTAACCCCAACCTGTGGGTCTCCAGCTGTTGGAAAACTACAACTCCCAGCATGCACTGATTTAATAGAGAGTGCATGCATTATTGCATAATCAATGATCTGCAACCTTTGGCTCTCCAGCTATTGTAAAACTACAACTCCCAGCATGCTCTGACAGCTGAAAGCTGTCAGGGCATGCTGAGAGTTGGAGTTTTGCAAGCAACAGCCGAAAGCTGTCAGGGCATGCTGAGAGTTGTAGTTTTGCTAACAACAGCCAAAAGCTGTCAGGGCATGCTGAGAGTTGTAGTTTTGCTAACAACAGCCAAAAGCTGTCAGGGCATGCTGGGAGTTGTAGTTCTGCAAGCGACAGCCGAAAGCTGTCAGGGCATGCTGGGAGTTGTAGTTCTGCAAGCGAGAGCCAAAAGCTGTCAGGGCATGCTGGGAGATGTAGTTTTACAATTATCTTCAGAGCCCCAGGCTGTCAAAGTATGCCAAGAGTTGTAGTTGTGCAACAGCTGGAGAGCCACATGCTATAAAGGCATGCTGGGAGTTGTAGTTTTGCAACAGCATCCTGGCACCCTGGTTGGGAAACACCAATCTATGTGTACAATGGCCTCTAGATCTAGGCTCTCCAGCTTTTGCAAAACTACAAATCCCAGAATGCTAGGTGGTTGCAGACCGTTGCTATAGATGCAATGCTTCCCAACTAGTGTGCCTCGTGCTGTTGCCAAACTACAACTCCCAGCATCCTGAAAGCTGTCAGGGCATGATGGGAGTTGTAGTTTTGCAAGCAACAGCCAAAAGCTGTCAGGGCATGCTGGTAGTTGTAGTTTTGCAACCAACAGGCTGTCAGGGCATGCTGGGAGTTGTAGTTTTGCAAGCAACAGCCAAAAGCTGTCAGGGCATGCTGGGAGTTGTAGTTTTGCAACCAACAGGCTGTCATGGCATGCTGGGAGTTGTAGTTTTGCAACAGATCCTCTGGTTGGGTGACCACTTCTTTAAGGCTGGGTTCATACTGAGGAATTTCGGGGGCCTAATTGTGCTTAGAAATTACAACCGGATCCGATGCAGCGGAGACCTATTGCTGTCAATAGAATTCCGCTGCACAGTGTTCAATACGGAATTTCAGCAGCCGAGATTCTGTCACTGAAAAAATAATCTTGATAATTTTTTTCACAAAATCCGTGCAGAATACATTTCCGTCTATGGGGAAAGCCCAATGTCTGTGCGGTCCTAGAGCCAATTGATCGAGTCGGCGCCGGCCTTCCTCAGGTTGTGTGAGGTATTACAGCTCGCTTCCACTGAAGTGAATGGCGTTGTAATACCACACACGACCTGATGACAGGGGTGGCGCTGTTTTCGACCCTGTCACCTTTCAGCCATGAAGTTGAAGTCGTTATTGTCCCAAGAACAGGAACCAGGAAATGTCACAATGGATTCCAGGAAACGTGTGAATGAGCAGGACGAGGGGGGGGGTCGGCGGCTTCCTTACACTTCACGTCACATTCTCAGACGCCGTCATCATCACCTCGGACCAATGACACATTAACATAGAAAGAAAACCGACAGGACACGTCCATTATCTCGTCACTTATCACGATCGGCTGCCATAATAGATGTAAAAGATGACTACAATGAGCGAAACCATTACAGTAATATCGTTATCTGGTGTAATATAGTTATTTAGTGATACAATGTAACCAAACACTGATACAATGTGTCATGTGACCACACACAAGGTATACTACACCTATGTGTAAACGCACAATAATATCATATGTATTAAAAATCACCTAATATCACGTGTATAGTAACTGCACATTCAAAGATAGCAGCTTTTAGTCTTAAATGAGGGAAAAGCAAAAAAAAAAAAAAAATAAAGGGGGGGGGGGGACGGGGGACAGCGCCTTGCGTAATTCTGTGTGGTAGGATTCCAATGTTCCCTTGTGTAGGTGTTGCGCTCATCCTGCGGCGAACCTTGGGTTCATGCATATACCGTATTTTTCGCCCTATAGGACGCATCGGCGTATAAGACGCACCCAATTTATAGGAGCAAAATCTAAAAAAATTAAGATTTTGAACCCAATAGTGGTCTTCAACCTGCGGACCTCCAGCTGTTGCAAAACTACAACTCCCAGCATGCCCGGACAGCCGTTGGCTGTCCGGGCATGCTGGGAGTTGTAGTTTTGCAACACCTGGAGGTCCGCAGATTGAAGACCACTGCATAGGAGGTAATAATCACGTGTCCCCGCCGCTCCGGACCCGTCACCGCTGCCCTGGATGTCGCTCCATCGCTGTCGCCGTGTCCCCGTCGCTCCGGAACGTCTCTGCTGCCGGCCGGGTATCCTCGCTCTCCGTCGCTGCCATCACGTCTTTACGCACGCCGACGCACATACGCGACGACGAGGAAGGAGAGCGCCGGCCATACAGGGGATCCCTGAACGGAAAAGACACCGAGGAGGCAGGTAAGGTCCCTCCCGGTGTCCTGTAAGCACTAACCCGGCTATTCAGTTGGGCTGTTCGTGACCGTCGCGGTGAAATCGCTGAACAGCCGGGTTAGTGTCACTTTCCCTTCAGACGCGGCGGTCAGCTTTGATCACCGCGTCTGAAGGATTAATACAGGGCATCACCGCGATCGGTGATGTCCTGTATTAGCCGCGGGTCCCGGCCGTTGATGGCCGCAGGGACCGCCACGATAGGGGTGTATTCGCCATATAAGACGCACCAACTTTTTCCCCCCAGTTTTGGGGAAGAAAAAGTGCGTCTTATACGGCGAAAAATACGGTAACCCCTTCTGTGTGATATTAATTTCAGATATTAATCCGGTATTCATGTATCAATCAAATTTTATTGACACATTTAAAACAATAAAAAGCAAAGGACAGTGTGCAAGACGCGTTTCGGGAGTAGATTCTCCCTTTTTCGATTGCAAAAAAAGGCTGTCTGAGGTTTGCTATGGAAAAGCTCTTTTAAATACAGTAATGTCTGGCACCAAATGAAAAGGTCAGAGGTCAAGGTGAACAACGTAATGATATCGATACAATGGTTTAAAAAGTACTTTTGTAGAACATTTGCACATAAAATGTAAGAAAACACATTATATATATATACAATTCATATGTTTTCAAAGCATAAATTAAAACATAAACGCATAACAAGACGTGTCTGAGATCGTGATGTAGAACCAAACGAGGCTGCGATATTTAGGAATGAAGCTGAGGCTGGGATGTGTTGTACTACACGTTATGTTTTGAATTGCCCGCTGTTTCATTCAAGTGGGTTCAGTGATAGTGCGTGAACCCGCTTGAGCTTAGTCTGGTCACATGGTCGGAGGCCAGCCAATGGTGGTTTCACCTGGGATGAATATGAAACATGAAAGCTGGCCAATCGCCATCTGTGTAGACCCGTCTGATGCCTTAATATTGGTGTCACCAATCAGGAACGGGCCGGCCATTGAATTGTGGCCAATCAGAAAAACGCCTACAGAGGCCATGAAGCGAGGGAAAATTTGATTAGATCTATATAGGAGAATGCACATTCGGCCATCAAAGGTGTATGAACTAGAATATATTGGCCAAACATATTGCTTGAATCCTGGGTCTTCATTGGTGGGGACAGTGTCTGGATGTAGCCAATAGGATTTATGGCGGCCACTGAACGGTAGCCAATCAGAAGACGGCCTACTCAATATGTCAATAAAGTGGCAGAATATATGTACAGAGATAGGGTACACCGTATAAAACCATGTTAAGCTTCTTCTAAATGTTTGATCCCAGTGCACGATACTTGTTGATAGACTGTGTGGCTATTTCACATGTAGGACAGTGGTCTTCAAAAAAAAATGGGCCTCCAGATGTTGCGAAACTACAACTGGTTTTGAAGGTCCATACGGACATTAAACTGTTTGTCCAATATAGAAATGGACCAAAAATATCCCATACAGACAATACAAACGTATTCGCCGTAATTGCATGTCAATAGAAGACTTCCATGGCCAAAGCAAAATATTAGATGAAAGATTTAGATCAAAAAGATTTCCTAAATCCATCATTCGCAACAGCAAACTAAAAGCAAACAGAAAACAACCAGGACCTCTGCGGGAAAAGGAGAAAATGGACAAACATATGCATACAACTATTCTAAGCTCAAGCGGGTTCACGCACTATCACTGAACCCGCTTGAATGAAACAGCGGGCAATTCAAAACATAACACGTAGTACAACACATCCCAGCCTCAGCTTCATTCCTAAATATCGCAGCCTCGTTTGGTTCTACATCACGATCTCAGACACGTCCTGTTATGCTTTTATTTATGCTTTGAAAACATATGAATTGTATATATATATATATATAATGTGTTTTATTACATTTTATGTGCAAATGTTCTACAAAAGTACTTTTTAAACCATTGTATCGATATCATTACGTTGTTCACCTTGACCCCTGAACTTTTCATTTGGCGCCAGAAATGACTATTTAAAAGAGTTTTTACATAGAAAACCTCAGACAGCATTTTTTTTTGCAATTGAAAAAGGGAGAATCTACTCCCGAAACGCGTATTGCACCCTGTCCTTTGCTTTTTATTGTTTCAAATGTGTCAATAAAATTAGCTTGATGCATGAATACTGGATTAAAGGGTTACTCCCGTGGATTTTTTTTTTTTTTTTTAAGTTTTCCACTGGAGTACCCCTTTAATATCTGAAAGTGATCGCTAGAGAGCAGCGCCAGTGCAAATATTTTTTTCTACTATACAAGTTGTCTTCAAGCTTTTAGTCTTGGCATTTTAATTTTTTTGGGTGTTTTTTTCCCACTAAGTTTTTCGATTCTTTCCTCACCTGGCTCAGGGATTTCTGTCGAAGAAATAGGGGGAAAAAAGCCAATGCTAGACCTACATGGCATTTTTTTTGCTCCCATAGACTTCTATGGGAGAGAAGCACCAAGTTTTTGCCCCCAAAAACCAAAACACCATAGTCTCAACATGCTGTGATTTTGGAAAAATGTCAGTGAGCTCCAAAACCCAAGACAAAGATGAGTGAAAAAAACGCCAAAAAACACCCTTGCAAATAAATAAATAAATATATATAAAGGCATTTTTATTTTATGTTTTTACTATTTTTAGCCCCCCTAAAGAACTTTTATAAGCAATGATTGAATACTATATATATATATATATATATATATATATATATATATATATATATATGCATTGATCTGTGACATTGGTGCTCCATACGGTGGCCCTCCAGCTGTTGGCTGCTGTCTGGACATGCTGGGAGTTGTAGTTTTGCAACAGCTGGAGGCACAGTTTGGAGACCTCTTCTGTATTAGTAGAGTTTACATGGCAGGCGCAGAGGCCTCCAGCTGCCATACGGACTGATGGACACACCGCAACTGGGTTGTGGTAGTGCCACTCAGAGCCTTGACAGGTGCGGCTACTGATCCTGAGCCCCCTCCATAGGAAGTGACCAATCAGCTGCTGTAAAAACCTGTATGGGCAGCCACTAAGGGGTTAATGTGTACTGTATATACACTATACAAAGTAACGCCATGTGTATTGCACCTACACAGTAACATCATGTGTAATGCATCTACACAACAATGCTCTGTGTGTACTGTCACCTGCACCCTATTGTATGATATGTGTATAGGTGATTACTGTGTGATTATTATACACAGACCATACAATACAAATAACTGCTATACAGGTGTATATCTCACCTACACAACAATGCTCTGTGTAATGTATCCACACAGTAACACCATGTGTATTGTAATGATAACAAGTGTATTGTGTGATGTGTGTACAGGTATTACATTGTGATCCCTATACACATATCATACACTACATATATATCTCACCTACACAACAATGCTCTGTGTAATGTATCCACACAGTAACACCATGTGTATTGTAATGATAACAAGTGTATTGTGTGATGTGTGTACAGGTATTACATTGTGATCCCTATACACATATCATACACTACATATATATTACACCTGCACAACAATGCTCTGTGTTTTGTACCGCACAGTAATTCCATGTGTACTAGTGTATTGTACTTGCATATCAGCAACATCTATTGTATGATTTGTGTACAGTTATCACACTAGTAATACCATGTTTATTGCATCTACACAACAATGCTCTGTGTGTACTGTATCCGCACAGTAATACAGGATCTGATAATGTGTATATTACACCAGCACAGCAGTAACATGTATTATATGATAGATGTTCATTACATATTTAAACAAAAATTAAAGGAGTACTGCAGCGTTAGACATTTATTCTGCGGAGAGGGGATAAGTGTCTGATCATGGGGGTCCGACCGCTGGGACCCCGGCGATCTCCCGAAATTGCCGCGGCTCAGCACAGCTAATGTGCGTGTCGTCGACCTCACTGAGATCAACGACACGCCCCCTCCATACAGCTCCATGGACAGAGGCGTAGCTTGTAGCTTCTGGGCCCCGAAGCAAAATCTGCAACAGCGCCCCATGTGCCAATTATAACACTGGTCTCTTATGGGGCAGATGTGTTTTGGGGCCCCCTTAGCTACGCCCCTGTCTATGAAGGCGGCAGGGATGCACAAACGCTGCATCTCTGCCTCTCCCACAGAGATACATGGAGGTGACGTGTCGGCTGCGGCAGAGCCGGGGCCCCGTACAGGAGATCGTGGGGAGGTCCAAGCGTTTGGACCCTCGTGATCAGACACTTATCCTGCAGATCTCCTTTAAAGGGACACTTGCTAGACGGAGCTCTCAAGTTGTCACTCATGCAGCCAAAAACTGTCAGGGCATCATGGGAGTTGTAGTTTTGTGACAGCTGGAGGCACCCTTGTTGGGAAACACTGATCTGTGTGTATGATGGCCCCTCTGTTGACTCTGGATGTCAGAGGAGAGAAGGATTGGGCAAGTGTCCCCCTGCAGAATACATGTGCTAGTGTATACAAGGAAAGATCTCTGTTAGCTGACATGTACAGTCATGGCCGTAAATGTTGTCCCCCCCTGAAATCTTTCTATAAAATGAAGTATTTCTCACAGGAAAGGATTGCAGTAACACAGGTTTATTCCCTTTGTGTATATATATATATAGATCTCCTCTCCTCTGTATATATATATATATATATATATATAGATCTCCTCTCCTCTGTATATATATATATGTATATATATATATATATATATATATATATATATATAGATCTCCTCTCCTCTGTATATATATATATAGATCTCCTCTCCTCTGTATATATATATTGCAGTAACACAGGTTTTGCTATATACATGTTTATTCCCTTTGTGTGTTGGAACTAAACTACTGTTTACCGAAAACGGAATGAGGCCTACAAAGAGAAGAAGACAGTACCTACATTGACATATGGTGGAGGTCAGTGATGTTTTGGGTTGTTTTGCTGCCTCTGGCACTGGGGGTCTTGAATGTGTACAAGACATCATGAAATCTGAGGATTACCAATGGATTTTGGGTCGCACTGTACAGCCCAGTGTCAGAAAGCTGGGTTTGTGTCTGAGATCTTGGGTCTTCCAGCAGGACAATGACCCCAAACATACGTCAAAAAGCCCCAGAAATGGATGACAACAAAGCGCTGGAGAGTTCTGAAGTGTCAGCAATGAGTCCAGATCTAAATCCCATTGATCCCCTGTGGAGAGATCCTATAATTACTGTTGGGAAAAGGCGCCGTCCAATAAGAGACCGGGAGCAGTTTGTAAAGGAAGAGTGCTCCAACATTCCGGCTGAGAGGTGTAAGAAGCTTATTGATGGTTATAGGAAGAGTGGTCCAACATTCCGGCTGAGAGATGTAAGAAGCTTATTGATGGTTATAGGAAGAGTGGTCCAACATTCCGGCTGAGAGGTGTAAGAAGCTTATTGATGGTTATAGGAAGAGTGGTCCAACATTCCGGCTGAGAGGTGTAAGAAGCTTATTGCTGGTTATAGGAAGAGTGGTCCAACATTCCGGCTGAGAGGTGTAAGAAGCTTATTGCTGGTTATAGGAAGAGTGGTCCAACATTCCGGCTGAGAGGTGTAAGAAGCTTATTGATGGTTATAGGAAGAGTGGTCCAACATTCCGGCTGAGAGGTGTAAGAAGCTTATTGCTGGTTATAGGAAGAGTGGTCCAACATTCCGGCTGAGAGGTGTAAGAAGCTTATTGATGGTTATAGGAAGAGTGGTCCAACATTCCGGCTGAGAGGTGTAAGAAGCTTATTGCTGGTTATAGGAAGAGTGGTCCAACATTCCGGCTGAGAGGTGTAAGAAGCTTATTGCTGGTTATAGGAAGAGTGGTCCAACATTCCGGCTGAGAGGTGTAAGAAGCTTATTGATGGTTATAGGAAGAGTGGTCCAACATTCCGGCTGAGAGGTGTAAGAAGCTTATTGATGGTTATAGGAAGAGTGGTCCAACATTCCGGCTGAGAGATGTAAGAAGCTTATTGATGGTTATAGGAAGACACTGATTTCAGTTATTTTTTTCCAAAGGGTGTGCAACCAAAAATTAAGTTAAAGGGTAGCTCTCATTAAAGCTAATTTTTGCTATTGCACTCCTTATGGTAAATAAAAGTATTTCTAATATACATTGTTTTAAAACAATGAAGTTTTCTATGTTTTATTTGTGCTTAAAAAAGCTCAAGAGCACATTTTCCCCCATTTCGTACACAGACTTTGGACCTAAGTCCAAACACAGAAAGTGCAGCCTGGAGTGCTGAGGGGGGGGGGTGTCCAGCCTCATCCAATCACAGCTCCTCTCACACTTAACTGCCATATGCTGTTGGTTGGACACACCCCCCTCAGCACTCCAGGCTGCAATTTCTGTGTTTGGACTTCGGTCCAAAGTCTGTGTACAAAATGGGGGAAAATGTGCTCTTGAGCTTTTTTAAGCACAAATAAAACATAGAAAACTTCATTTTTTTTTTAAGCAAAGTATATTAGAAACATTTTTTATTTACCATAAGGAGTGCAATAGCAAAAATGTAGTTTTAATGAGAGTGCCCATTTAAGGGTGCCAATAATTTTGTCCTGACCATTTTTGGAGTTTGGTGACATTATGTCTACTTTTTTGGTTTCGTTCCAATACACACAAAGGGAATAAACATGTGTATAGCAAAACCTGTGTTACTGCAATATATATATACAGAGGAGAGGAGATCTATATATATATATATATATATACAGAGGAGAGGAGATCTATATATATATATATATATATATATATATATACAGAGGAGAGGAGATCTATATATATATATACAGAGGAGAGGAGATCTATATATATATATATACAGAGGAGAGGAGATCTATATATATATATATGTATATATATTATATATATATACACAAAGGGAATAAACATGTGTATAGCAAAACCTGTGTTACTGCAATATATATATACAGAGGAGAGGAGATCTATATATATATATATATACAGAGGAGAGGAGATCTATATATATATATATATACAGAGGAGAGGAGATCTATATATATATATACAGAGGAGAGGAGATCTATATATATATATATGTATATATATTATATATATATACACAAAGGGAATAAACATGTGTATAGCAAAACCTGTGTTACTGCAATATATATATATACAGAGGAGAGGAGATCTATATATATATATATATATATACAGAGGAGAGGAGATCTATATATATATATATATATATATATACAGAGGAGAGGAGATCTATATATATATATATATATACAGAGGAGAGGAGATCTATATATATATATACAGAGGAGAGGAGATCTATATATATATACAGAGGAGAGGAGATCTATATATATATATATATATATATATATATATATATATATATATACAGAGGAGAGGAGATCTATATATATATATACACAAAGGGAATAAACATGTGTATAGCAAAACCTGTGTTACTGCAATACTTTCCTGTGAGAAATACTTCATTTTCTTGAAAAATTTCAGGGATGCAAACATTTACGGCCATGACTGTATGTAAAATATTTGCCCTCTGCGGCAAAACTACAACTCCCAGCATGCCCGGACAGCCAATGGCTGTCCGAGCATGCTGGGAGCTGTAGTTTTGCGACAGCTGGAGGCACCCTGGTTTGGAAACACTGGTCTAGAGATTCATCTTTCAGTGACTCGGAAGCTGAACGACAGTGGTTCTCCTCCCCGGCAGATACTGACTCCCACTTACCATCGATGTGATTGTTTCCAGTAAGTGTTTATTAGGTCACAATGGCGGCTTGTGTCATACAGAACGGACGAGCCCCATTCTTGGAAGGAGATGGGTGGTAATCAGGGCCCTTTAATCCCGGTAATGACAGGTCCAGGGGGGGTAATTTCATCTCTAATCAGACAAAAGACTCTTAATTATCCCTTAAATCTCCCAGCAGTGGTCTCAGGAGACAAAGGGGACCGGGCGAAACTGATGGAGGAGCAGAAGGGGCCCGTCTGGGTTTTTACTGTCACTCGATGACGTTATGTCCATCAGTGTCACAGATTGGGATTAGATTTATTGGTGGATTAAATCAGCGCTTTATACCCTAATCTCATTACCACATTATGTGATGATCTATTTTATTATTTCAGATACCATTCCCAAATTTTTTCGTAAAATTCTAGGGTGATTAGTGATCACCCACAAAAGCGCCACGTGGCAGCCTGGGTCATGTGACTTTAACAGGGCAGATCTGGAAGAATACACAATAGAACTCAATGGAAAACGAAGGCTGGAATTACAGACATTTTTATTTATTTAATTTTTTTAAGATTTAAAAAAAAAAAAAAAAAAATAAAAAGGCCTCCTCATTTTGCACTCCCATGATGCAGGCATTTTTTTTTTTAACTAAAGGTTTTAGTTTAGGCATTTTTTTTTTAATTAAAGGTTTTAGTATATGCATTTTTTTTAATTGAAGGTTTTAGTATAGGCTTTTTTTATTTATTATTGAAGGTTTTAGTATAGCCATTTTTTTTTTTTAAATGAAAGTTTTAGTTTAGCCATTTTTTCAGTAAATATTTCATTTGTGTGAATTAAGTATATTAACTAAAGAATTGGGAGGGAGCGCCATTAATTTTCTCTCCCATTAAAGTCTGTGGAAAAAATAAATGGCAAGATTTCCTTAAAATTTTTTTTATAAAAGCCATATCCTCAGCATGCTGTCATTTTGGAAAAGTAGCCCTGAGCCTTAAAATGCCACAAAAAAATGTCCGGGCATGCTGGGAGTTGTAGTTTTGAAACAGCTGGAGGTCCACAGTTTGGAGACCACTGATATAGAGAGCAAGGTCTAGTTGACTGATTTAGTATTTGCTGGTTTGTTGGCTGATCGCTCGCCCTATTAAGCGATATCAGCTTTTCCGTGTATAGGGTAATAGGACCCTAAGGGCTGAGTCTGGTAAGAAGCAACGGGTGTCACCATAGATCTCTACCCGATCCTTAAACTCCGGTGGAAAACATTTTTTTTTTTTTTTTTTTAAATCAACTGGTGCCATAAAGTTAAACAGATTTGTAAATGACTTCTATTAAAAAATCTTAATCCTACCAGTACTTATTAGCTGCTGAATACTACAGAGGAAATGGTTTTCTTTTTAGAACACAGAGCTCTCTGCTGACATCATGAGCACAGTGCTCTCTGCTGACACCTCTGTCCATTTTAAGAACTGTCCAGAGTAGGAGAAAATCCCCATGGCAAACATATGCTGTTCTGGACAGTTCCTTAAATGGACAGATGTCAGCAGAGAGCACTGTGTTCCAAAAAGAAAACCATTTCCTCTGTAGTATTCAGCAGCTAATAAGTACTGGTAGGATTAAGATTTTTTAATAGAAGTAATTTACAAATCTGTTTAACTTTCTGGCACCAGTTGATTTACGGGAGTACCCCTTTAAAGTGGAGATTAAAGCAAAACTCCTCCAGAATAAACATTTGCAAAAAAATCTTTTTGGCTGTTTACAACATGGCGGCTCTGGAGGACTGCACAGAGGGACTGCTAAGGCCTCTTTCCCATTGCTGTCAGGCTCCGCTATGTAGAGCTCCGTCGACAATTTGGCTAATTTTAGTGAAGAAAGAAATAGTGCATGCACTTTTTTTTCCTCCGGTAAACTACCGTATCTCGGACGGACCCTATTCAAGTCAATGGGATCCACCAGGACCCACTGGTAACCCAGTGAAGTTCGTTGTGCTCCAACCCATTTTTGGGGCAGTTCGGCAAAAAAATAAATAAATAGCCAAGCGGATCCATTACAGGACGGAGCACAACGGCAATGTGAACTTAGCCCATGGTGTCCGCGCTCCGTCACACACTCTGTTTGCAACAGAAGAAAACGGAGCTGGGATGTCTGTGGCACAATGTAAACCAATAGGTCCCGACGGATCCCACTGACTTTAAAGGGGCACTCCGGTGCTCCAGCATTCTGAACATTTTGATCAGAACGCTCGGAGCCAGAGGCAGTGATCGTGAGGTCACTCCGTGCTCCCTCCATTCATGTCTATGGGAGGGGGCGTGTCGGCCAACACGCCCCCGCCCATAGACATGAATGGAGGGGGGCACGGAGTGACGTCTCAAGGAGGCGTGGCCGTGACCTCACAACCACTGCCACAGGAATCCGGCATTGTTTAGAATGCCGGGTGCTGCAGGAGATCGCAGGGGGCCCAAGCAGCGGAACCCCCGTGATCAGACATCTTATCCCCTATCTTTTGGATAGGGGATAAGATGTCTAGCAGCGGAGTACCCCTTTAATAGGGTCCATCTGGTGTCCATCTGCTAGCAAGATTTGAGCAAGGAGAAAAAAAAAAAATATATATATATATATATATATATATTTTTTTTTTTTTTTCCTGGTCTATTTTTATGCAAACTGAGCTCCAATGCAGATGTGAACCTAGTCTTAATGGGGTACTCTGGTGGAAAACAAGTGTTTTAAAATCAAGCAAAATCAGAAACATATTTTTTAATTACTTAATTTGACCACAGTGCTCTCTGCTGCCTCCTCTGTCCGCTTCAGGAATTGTCCAGACGAGGAGAGGTTTGCTATGGTGATTCGTTCCTACTGCGGACAGTTCCTGACATGGACAGAGATGTCAGCAGAGAGCACTGTGGTCAGACTAGAAAGAACTACACAACTTCCTGTTAAGAATACAGCAGCTAATAAGTACTGGAAGGACTAAGATTTTTAAATTAAAGTCAGTTACTAATTTGTATGACTTTCTGGCACCAGTTGGTTTATAAACATTTGTTATACACCGGAGTGCCCCTTTAAATAAAGGAAAGAAAGCATCTGTGTTTCTATGTATGTTTCTATGTATCAGGAACTATTTTTCCTGTACCTACAGCACTATGTGTATAATACCCTACAGTCCCTGGAGGAAACTTCACCAACAAGCACATAATTGTGTCATAAATAGAGCTAATGATTAATACAGAGACGCTTGTGTAATGGTAACACATAGTGCTGCTCTTGTGCAACCTTTGAGCTAACCTGGCACATGGGTCTGCACTGGGAAAGGTATATCTTAGGGTAGGGTCATTCGTGCCTTATTTTGCTGCGTATTTGCTGCTGCGTATTTTCCTACCCATTGAAGCAAAATCAGCTGCAGAAAATACGCAGAAAATATGGCATGTATGGCCCTAGCATTGCAGTATATGTTACGACATTACACTGAGTGCAGTATATAATGCTGCTCTGTATAGTGAGAGCGCTCTGCAGTCGAGTGGGCCGCTCTGCAGCTGGAGTCTGGACCTTATTGCTGCACATGTATACAGGAGACACAGCGCCGATCCGGAGCCGTGCACTGCACTCGCTCACGTTAGCAGGAAGGAGTAGTAAGATATAAATAGGATTGGGCTCCTCAGACAGGTGACTCAGCACAGCGGACCATGACTAAGCCCCGGGGTGACATAAGTGTTACTACAAGCGGCCTGCAGAGCATCGCTCAATACTTCCCTCCTATGGAACAATAATATTATTATAGAGGATCAGATGGAACCTACCTGAAAGGGTTTAATACGGGAATTATAAGTGATTACATACGTCAATTATAAGAGTACATTTTTTCATCAAATCTTCACGATTTCACATCGTTTCCATGTCGATGAGTCGGAGCAGAATTTTAAGGTGTTACATAATTCCACACGAAATCCTCATCGCAGAATGGACATGTCAACTACTGAAGTGGAAAATAAAGAGTTAGGCTGCGTTCATACATCTATCAATCACATATCGATCTATCTATCCATCCATCATATCTATCTATCTATCTCATATCTATCTATCCATCTATCTCATATCTATCTATCTCACATCTATCTATCTCACATCTATCTATCTCATATCTATCTATCTATCTCATATCTATCTATCTATCTCATATCTATCTATCTATCTCATATCTATCTATCTATCTCATATCTATCTATCTCATATCTATCTATCTCATATCTATCTATCTCATATCTATCTATCTATCTCATATCTATCTATCTCATATCTATCTATCTATCTCATATCTATCTATCTATCTCATATCTATCTATCTATCTATCTATCTCATATCTATCTATCTATGTCATATCTATCTATCTCATATCTATCTATCTATCTATCTATCTCATATCTATCTATCTATCTATCTCTCATATCTATCTATCTCTCATATCTATCTATCTCTCATATCTATCTATCTATCTCATATCTATCTATCTATCTATCTCATATCTATCTATCTATCTATCTCATATCTATCTATCTATCTCATATCTATCTATCTATCTCATATCTATCTATCTATCTCATATCTATCTATCTCATATCTATCTATATCATATCTATCTATCTATCTCTCATATCTATCTATCTCTCATATCTATCTATCTATCTCATATCTATCTATCTATCTATCTCATATCTATCTATCCATCTATCTCATATCTATCTATCTATCTATCTCATATCTATCTATCTATCTATCTATCTCATATCTATCTATCTATCTCTCATATCTATCTATCTATCTATCTCTCATATCTATCTATCTATCTCATATCTCTCTCTCTCATATGTATCTACCTATCTATTTATTTCAATACAATAAAGTTTCAACTCTATACTACATTAAATATCTCTGCTTGCTGTTCGTGAATTAAAACCTTTCCATTTACATCCAGAGGCTGACAAGCTGTATAGACTTAATAATTTATAGCAGCTGAGGGTTTGTCGCTATAATATTTTTCCCGTCCAAGGGTATTTGCTTTGTTCATCGCTCAGGTAAATTCCCAATACACTGCATATTGATGTGTTTATCCATATCCATGGTCCGGGGCTGACCCAGGGATGTGCATGAGGATGGGCCCAGTTGTCATTACATGGGAGTAGGGTAATCTACTGTAGCTTTCCAGCTGTTGCAAAACTACAACTCCGCACATGTCCTGACAACCAAAGGTTGTCAGGGCATGCTGTGAGTTGTAGTTATGCAAAAGCTCGGGAGCTGCAAATTGGTGAGCTTTGCTATAGAGCTGTTGTCTCCAAATTGTGGCCTTTAGATGTTTCAAAAGTACAACTCCCAGCATGCCCTCATAGTGGGTACCTGGGCCTTAAAATTAAAGTAAAGATGGCGCTAACCCAAACGTAACTAAATAAAGGTCACTTTTTATGACAACCCTATTTTCAAAGAAATATTGGGATAGTCCCAAGTGACTAACTGTGATGGATGATACCATGTGATGTTGTACGGGGGTGGTCTGTAGGACTCGCTGTCTGCAGTTGTGAAGGGGCATGTCTCGACAGGTTTCCCTGATGACATCATCTCCATAAAAGGATCAATCACAGCGGCTCCGTTCAGTGATGTCATCAGATGATCTGTCACCTGATGGGATTTACAAGAGACGTCCCCAGGGGTGTGGTGAAGGACTCATTGGATGAGCGCCCCCCGATGGTTTATTCATCATAGTAGAGAGGGCGACAGAATGATACATGATTACTGGGGTGCAGGGAACATTATTATTGTCACCCTGATTGTATTATACATTATAATAGTGAGTGTTATGTAAAAAGTGAGTGGTATATCACACGTGAGGTGTTTTATATCTAAAAATATTCACAAAAAATAGGGGGACCCAAGATAACTATGGGGTCGCTAATACCGAGAGAGAATATACACCCGAAAAATAATAAAAAATGACAAAAAGAGGAGATTGTCTCATCTGCTGATAAAACCTGAGCGGGCGACAAGACTAAAAAAAAAAAAAAAAAAAACACGAAGGGGGGACCGGGTGGTGTATACTGAGGTAAATAGAGAGTGTATACCACATGTGTATACTGATATACTGAATACAGAGGTAATGGAGGTTGTACAGATGTATATACTGAGGTAAAAAAAAGGACGTATACCACATGTATACTGAGGTAACAGAGGGTGCACACCACATGTGTATACTGATATACTGAGGTAATAGAGGGTGTACACATGTATATACTGAGGAAATAGAGGGAGTACACATGTATATACTGAGGTAATAGAGGGAGTACACATGTATATACTGAGGTAATAGAGGGTGTACACCACATGTATATACTGAGGTAATAGAGGGTGTACACCACATGTATATACTGAGGAAATAGAGGGTGTACACCACATATGAATACAGAGGTAATGGAGGTTGTACAGATGTATATACTGAGGTAAAAAAAAGGACGTATACCACATGTATACTGAGGTAACAGAGGGTGCACACCACATGTGTATACTGATATACTGAGGTAATAGAGAGTGTACACATGTATATACTGAGGTAATAGAGGGCGTACACATGTATATACTGAGGTAATAGAGGGAGTACACATGTATATACTGAGGTAATAAGAGGGCGTACACCAAATGTATATACTGAGGTATTAGAGGGTGTACACCACATGTGTATATTGAGGTAATAGAGCGTGTACACCACATGTGCATACTGAGGTAATAGAGGGTGTACACATGTATATACAGAGGTAATAGAGGGTGTACACATGTATATACAGAGGTAATAGAGTGTGTACACCACATGTATATACTGAGGTAATAGAGGGTGTACACATGTATATATTGAGGTAATAGAGGGTGAACACATGTATATACTGAGGTAATAGAGGGAGTACACATGTATATACAGAGGTAATAGAGCGTGTACACCACATGTATATACTGAGGTAATAGAGGGAGTACACATGTATATACAGAGGTAATAGAGCGTGTACACCACATGTATATACTGAGGTAATAGAGGGAGTACACATGTATATACAGAGGTAATAGAGCGTGTACACCACATGTATATATTGAGGTAATAGAGGGTGAACACATGTATATACTGAGGAAATAGAGGGTGTACACCAGATGTATATACTGAGGTAATAGAGGGTGTACACCAGATCTATATACTGAGGTAATAGAGGGTGTATACCACATGTATAAACTGAGGTAATAGAGGGTGTACACCACATGTATAAACTGAGGTAATAGAGGGTGTACACCACATGTATAAAGAGAGGTAATAGAGGGTGTACACCACATGTATATACTGAGGTAATAGAAGGTGTACATCACGTGTATACTGAGGTAATAGAATATGTACACCACATGTATATACTGAGGTAACAGAGGGTGTACACCACATGTATATACTGAGGTAATAAAGGTGTACACCAAATGTATATACTGAGGTAATAGAAGGTGTACAACACATGTATATACTGAGGTAATAGAGGGTGTACACATGTATATACTGAGGTAATAGAGGGTGTACACATGTATATACTGAGGTAATAGAAGGTGTACACCACATGTATATACTGAGGTAATAGAGGGTGTACACATGTATATATTGAGGTAATAGAGGGTGTACACATGTGTATATTGAGGTAATAGAGGGTGTACACCACATGTATATACTGAGGTAATAGAGGGTGTACACCACATGTATATACTGAGGTAACAGAGGGTGTACACCACATGTGCAACACTGAGGTAATAGAGGACGTACACCACATGTGTATACTGCTGTAAATAGAGGGCGTAAATCACGTATATACTGAGGTAATAGAGGACGTACACCACATGTGTATACTGATGTAAATAGAGGGCGTAAATCACGTATATACTGAAGTAATAGAGGACGTACACCACATGTGTATACTGATGTAAATAGAGGGAGTAAATCACGTATATACTGAGGTAATAGAGGGGGTACATCACATGTAAATACTGAGGTAATAGAGGGTGTACACAGGTATATACTGAAATAATAGAGGGTGTGCACCACATGTATATACTGAGGTAATAGAGGGTGTACACCACATGTATATACTGAGGTAATAGAGGGTGTACACCACATGTATATACTGAGGTAATAGAGGGTGTACACCACATGTGTATATTGAGGTAATAGAGGATGTACACCACATGTGTATATTGAGGTAATAGAGGATGTACACATGTATATACTGAGGTAATAGAGGTGTACACATGTATATACTGAGGTAATAGAGGGTGTACAACACGTGCATATACTGAGGTAATAGAGGGTGTACACGACATGTATATACTGAGGTAATAGAGGGTGTACACCACATGCATATACTGAGGTAATAGAGGGTGTACACCACATGTATATACTGAGGTAATAGAGGGTGTACACCACATGTATATACTGAGGTAATAGAGGGTGTACACCACATGTATATACTGAGGTAATAGAGGGTGTACACCACATGTATATACTGAGGTAATAGAGGGTGTACACATCAATATACTGAGGTAATAGAGGGTGTACACCACATGTATATACTGAGGTAATAGAGGGTGTACACCACATGTATACACTGAGGTAATAGAGGGTGTACACCAAATGTATATACTGAGGTAATAGAAGGTGTACACCACATGTATATACTGAGATAATAGAGGGTGTACACCCCATGTATATACTGAGGAAATAGAAGGTGTACACCACATGTATATACTGAGGTAATAGAGGGTGTACACCACATGTATATACTGAGGTAATAGAGGGTGTACACCACATGTATATACTGAGGTAATAGAGGGTGTACACCACATGTATATACTGATGTAAATAGAGGGCGTAAATCACGTATATACTGAGGTAATAGAGGACGTACACCACATGTGTATATTGATGTAAATAGAGGACGTAAATCACGTATATACTGAGGTAATAGAGGGGGTACATCACATGTATATACTGAGGTAATAGAGGGTGTACACCACATGTATATACTGAGGTAATAGAGGGTGTACACCACATGTATATACTGAGGTAATAGAGGGTGTACACCACATGTGTATATTGAGGTAATAGAGGATGTACACATGTATATACTGAGGTAATAGAGGTGTACACCACATGTATATACTGAGGTAATAGAGGGTGTACACCACGTGTATATTGAGGTAATAGAGAGTGTACACCACATGCATATACTGAGGTAATAGAGGGTGTACACCACATGTATATACTGAGGTAATAGAGGGTGTACACCACATGCATATACTAAGGTAATAGAGGGTGTACACCACATGCATATGCTGAGGTAATAGAGGGTGTACACGACATGTATATACTGAGGTAATAGAGGGTGTACACCACATGTATATACTGAGGTAATAGAGGGTGTACACCACATGTATATACTGAGGTAATAGAGGGTGTACACCACATGTATATACTGAGGTAATAGAGGGTGTACACCACATGTATATACTGAGGTAATAGAGGGTGTACACCACATGTATATACTGAGGTAATAGAGGGTTTACGCATGTATATACTGAGGTAATAGAGGGTGTACACCACATGTGTATACTGAGGTAATAGAGGGTGTACACATGTATATACTGAGGTAATAGAGGGTGTACACATGTATCTACTGAGGTAATAGAGGGTGCACACATGTATCTACTGAGGTAATAGAGGGTGGCCACATGTATCTACTGAGGTAATAGAGGGTGTACACCAGATGTATATACTGAGGTAATAGAGGGTGTACACATGTATATACTGAGGTAATAGAGGGTGTACACCACATGTTTATACTGAGGTAATAGAGGGTGTACACCACATGTTTATACTGAGGTAATAGAGGGTGTACACCACATGTTTATACTGAGGTAATAGAGGGTGTACACCACATGTATATACTGAGGTAATAGAGGGTGTACACCACATGTATATACTGAGGTAATAGAGGGTGTACACCACATGTTTATACTGAGGTAATAGAGGGTGTACACCACATGTATATACTGAGGTAATAGAGGGTGTACACCACATGTTTATACTGAGGTAATAGAGGGTGTACACCACATGTTTATACTGAGGTAATAGAGGGTGTACACCACATGTTTATACTGAGGTAATAGAGGGTGTACACCACATGTTTATACTGAGGTAATAGAGGGTGTACACCACATGTATATACTGAGGTAATAGAGGGTGTACACCAGATGTATATACTGAGGTAATAGAGGGTGTACACCAGATGTATATACTGAGGTAATAGAGGGTGTACACCAGATGTATATACTGAGGTAATAGAGGATGTACACCAGATGTATATACTGAGGTAATAGAGGGTGTACACGACATGTATATACTGAGGTAATAGAGGGTGTACACCACATGTATATACTGAGGTAATAGAGGGTGTACACCACATGTATATACTGAGGTAATAGAGGGTGTACACCACATGTATATACTGAGGTAATAGAGGGTGTACACCACATGTATATACTGAGGTAATAGAGGGTGTACACCACATGTATATACTGAGGTAATAGAGGGTTTACGCATGTATATACTGAGGTAATAGAGGGTGTACACCACATGTGTATACTGAGGTAATAGAGGGTGTACACATGTATATACTGAGGTAATAGAGGGTGTACACATGTATCTACTGAGGTAATAGAGGGTGCACACATGTATCTACTGAGGTAATAGAGGGTGGCCACATGTATCTACTGAGGTAATAGAGGGTGTACACCAGATGTATATACTGAGGTAATAGAGGGTGTACACATGTATATACTGAGGTAATAGAGGGTGTACACCACATGTTTATACTGAGGTAATAGAGGGTGTACACCACATGTTTATACTGAGGTAATAGAGGGTGTACACCACATGTTTATACTGAGGTAATAGAGGGTGTACACCACATGTATATACTGAGGTAATAGAGGGTGTACACCACATGTATATACTGAGGTAATAGAGGGTGTACACCACATGTTTATACTGAGGTAATAGAGGGTGTACACCACATGTATATACTGAGGTAATAGAGGGTGTACACCACATGTTTATACTGAGGTAATAGAGGGTGTACACCACATGTTTATACTGAGGTAATAGAGGGTGTACACCACATGTTTATACTGAGGTAATAGAGGGTGTACACCACATGTTTATACTGAGGTAATAGAGGGTGTACACCACATGTATATACTGAGGTAATAGAGGGTGTACACCACATGTATATACTGAGGTAATAGAGGGTGTACACCAGATGTATATACTGAGGTAATAGAGGGTGTACACCAGATGTATATACTGAGGTAATAGAGGGTGTACACCAGATGTATATACTGAGGTAATAGAGGATGTACACCAGATGTATATACTGAGGTAATAGAGGGTGTACACCACATGTATATACTGAGGTAATAGAGGGTGTACACCACATGTATATACTGAGGTAATAGAGGGTGTACACCACATGTATATACTGAGGTAATAGAGGGTGTACACCACATGTATATACTGAGGTAATAGAAGGTGTACACCAGATGTATCTACTGAGATAATAGAGGGTGTACACCCCATGTATATACTGAGGTAATAGAAGGTGTACACCACATGTATATACTGAGGTAATAGAGAGTGTACACCACATGTATATACTGAGGTAATAGAGGGTGTACACCACATGTATATACTGAGGTAATAGAGGGTGTACACCACATGTATATACTGAGGTAATAGAGGGTGTACACCACATGTATATACTGAGGTAATAGAGGGTGTACACGACATGTATATACTGAGGTAATAGAGGGTGTACACGACATGTATATACTGAGGTAATAGAGGGTGTACACCACATGTATATACTGAGGTAATAGAGGGTGTACACCACATGTATATACTGAGGTAATAGAGGGTGTACACCACATGTATATACTGAGGTAATAGAGGGTGTACACCACATGTATATACTGAGGTAATAGAGGGTGTTCACCACATGTATATACTGAGGTAATAGAGGGTGTACACCACATGTATATACTGAGGTAATAGAGGGTGTACACCACATGTATATACTGAGGTAATAGAGGGTGTACACCACATGTATATACTGAGGTAATAGAGGGTGTACACCACATGTATATACTGAGGTAATAGAGGGTGTACACCACATGTATATACTGAGGTAATAGAGGGTGTACACCACATGTATATACTGAGGTAATAAAGGGTGTACACCACATGTATATACTGAGGTAATAGAGGGTGTACACATGTATATACTGAGGTAATAGAGGGTGTACACCACATGTATATACTGAGGTAATAGAGGGTGTACACCACATGTATATACTGAGGTAATAGAGGGTGTACACCACATGTATATACTGAGGTAATAGAGGGTGTACACCACATGTATATACTGAGGTAATAGAGGGTGTACACCACATGTATATACTGAGGTAATAGAGAGTGTACACCACATGTATATACTGAGGTAATAGAGGGTGTACACCACATGTATATACTGAGGTAATAGAGGGTGTACACATGTATATACTGAGGTAATAGAGGGTGTACACCACATGTATATACTGAGGTAATAGAGGGTGTACACCACATGTATATACTGAGGTAATAGAGGGTGTACACCACATGTATATACTGAGGTAATAGAGGGTGTACACCACATGTATATACTGAGGTAATAGAGGGTGTACACCACATGTATATACTGAGGTAATAGAGGGTGTACACCACATGTATATACTGAGGTAATAGAGGGTGTACACCACATGTATATACTGGGGTAATAGAGGGTGTACACCACATGTATATACTGAGGTAATAGAGGGTGTACACATGTATATACTGAGGTAATAGAGGGTGTACACCACATGTATATACTGAGGTAATAGAGGGTGTACACCACATGTATATACTGAGGTAATAGAGGGTGTACACCACATGTATATACTGAGGTAATAGAGGGTGTACACCACATGTATATACTGAGGTAATAGAGGGTGTACACCACATGTATATACTGAGGTAATAGAGGGTGTACACATGTATATAGCGAGGTAGGTAATTACTCGTGGTCAGCCGCGGTAGTCGCCGTTTTCGGGTGTACACCCTCGGGTGCTGGGGGAGGGGCGGATCTGGTGTCGTTACGTGTCCCGGTGGGGGAGGGAAGCCGAGTGTTTATCATCAATGTCACGTGACTCGTGCAGCTACCCTGACTTCGCGCCAAATCTCATAGACCGCGCACGAGGCTCACAGGCGGCCGCTGCTGGAGACATTTTGAAAGAGCA
>NC_079194.1:305301024-305430349 GCF_029499605.1 Hyla sarda | reverse complement strand
GAGCCAATTAGAGACTGTTGTAGGCCTGTCTGAAGAGATGTGTTTTTAGGCCACGTTTGAAACTATGGATGTTGTTGTTGAGTCTGAGGGATTGAGGGATAGCATTCCAGAGAACCGGTGCCGCACGAGTGAAGACTAAATTTAGAAAGTTAATTTGTTTTCCCTTAGCCTCCTCAGCAGCACAATGTGGGGTGTGCCTCCGCCCCTGTGAGCAAATGGGACCTGGGATTTTTTAAATGATTTAAATAAAAAAATACCCCGGGCCCCCCCCCCCCTCCCCTGGTATAAAGCACCAGGCTCACACTAGAACAGTGAGTAGATTATAAAGCAAAAAAGAAAATAAGGGAGGGAAGCTTGTGCTGCTGAGGAGACTAAGGGAAAACAAATTAACTTTCTAAATTTAGTCTTCCCTAGCATCCCTCAGCAGCACAATGTGGGGATCTAGCAAGAATCACCCCTAGGGAGGGTTTTCCTGCATAGCAGACTGTATAATAGACCAAGCGAAAGTAGTTTCGCTGGATAAAAAGGTATCCACTCCATAATGTTTGAGAAAAGTGAGTGGAGAGTTCCAGGTTGCGGACTAGCAAATATGTTCCAAAGGAACAGAATTACGCTCTGCCCAGGAGGCAGAAACAGATCTCGTAGAGTGCGCTCTGGTGAACTCTGGTGAAGTTAACCCTCTGGAGGTATAACATAAATTTATGCATTCGCATATCCATCTTGAAATGGATGGTTTAGATGCCCTTGGCACCTTTCTTTACACCCTGGAATAAAATGAGAATATTCTCCGCTTTCCTAAATGGTTTGGTTCTTTCTAGGTAGACCTTTAGGCATCTTACCAGATCCAGGGAGGCAAAGTCCTTCTGGGAAGATTCAGACTCAGGAAACTTTGGGAGAGAGATAACCTGGTTAATATTTGAGAAGGAGGGGACCTTAGGCAAAAAAGAAGGTAGGAATCTTAGAAGGACTCTGTCCTGCAAGAAAACTGTGTAAGGTTCTGCCGCAGCTAATGCTTCAAGTTCACCAACTCTCTTGGCGGCGGTGGTGACAGCTAGAAGTAGCACCTTAAGAGTGAGGAACCTAAGTTCCATTTCCTCTAAACCAACACCAGATCCCAGGGTGTCACTGGTTTCACCGATCTAGGACAAATTCTAGTGATGGCCTTGATAAATGACCTTATCACTGGTTCTTGAAACAGTCGTCTTTGTAAGGCTGCCGACAGTGCGGCTAGTTGGACCTTAATGGAACTTGGAGAGAGATCTTTGTCAAATCCATCCTGTAAAAATTTGAGAATTGATGGAGTGGATGGAGAAGAAGCATTGATCTTCTTGGGGACACACCAGGAGATAAAAATCCTTCTGATTCTAGCATAGCCCTTGTTGGTTGCCTCACTCCTAGAGTGAGATAGTGTTTCAAGGATGCGGTCCGAAAACCCTCTGGCTTTTAATAAGGACCTACCAACTTCCATGCTGTCAGATTGAGTGTCTTGAGATTGTGGCAGAATTGAGTGCCCTGAGACACAAGAAGTTTCCAGTACATTCCCTTGCTCATCTGAATGAGCTGGGAGAACCAGGATCTTTTTGGCCAAAAGGGAATGATGGCAATTACCGAGGCCTGATCCTGTCTGATCTTCATTAAGACCCTGGGTATCATTGAGATAGGAGGGAATATGTAGGCCAGTTTGAAATTCCACGGAATCGACATCGCATCCAGATAAAGAGGTTTGTCCATCTGGTAAAGGGAGCAGAACTTGTCTAGTTTGCGATTGGATCTTGTGGCCATAAGATCTATTTCCGAAAGACCCCAGCGGTCTATGAGCTGAAAGAATATATCCTGGTCTAGAGCCCATTCTCCCAGTACCGTAAGTCCTCTGCTTAGACGGTCTGCTATGATATTGTGTACTCCCTTTATGTGGACTGCGGAGAGCCTGAGAATTCGAGTCTCGGCCTATCGAAAGATCTTCGCCACCTCCTGAAGCAGTGGAACTGATCTTGTCCCTCCTTGCTTGTTTATATAGTAAACAGCCGACATGTTGTCTGTCCTTATTTTGACGGCTTGTCCCAGGAGAGAGGGGGCAAAGTGAAGAAGGGCACAATATATTGCCCTTAGTTCTTTTATATTGGAAGAAAGAAGAAGTTCTTCTGTACTCCACCAGCCATTCACTTTTCTCCCTAGCAGGTGGGCTCCCCATCCTGACCCTGAGGCGTCTGTCGTCAGGATTTACCTCTGAGGTTCTACCAGAGACATTCCGTCCTGGGGGTTCGCCCACCAGCCCAGAGATCTGCGGACTGTGGGAGAAAGCTTTAGACACTTCTCTAGGGAGGAACTCCTCCTGTCCCAGGAGAGGTCTCATGTGCCAGAGTGCCAATGTGACAGCCTCTACTGAGGAGGATAGGAGTCCTAGGAATCTCATGAGAGTCCTCAGTGACGCTTTGCGGGGGACTCGAAGGAATTGATATCCCCTGGATATCCTGTCCTTCCGTGCTGGAGACAGATTCTCATGTTGTGGGAATCCAAGTAGAACCCCAGAAAGGTTATTTCCTTTGTGGGAAATAGTTTGGATTTCTGTAGATTCACTATCCAACCTAAACTGTGGAGTAAGTCCAGCGTGGTGGTGATGTGATGGCTGAGCTCCTTGGCTAGTAAAAGCCAATAGTCTAAATAGGGTATGATTCTGATGCCCTGTACTCTGAGAATCGCCATCATGGATGACACCACTTTTGTGAATACAAACGGGGCTGTGGAAATGCCAAATGGCAGAACCTTGAACTGGAGATGATGGAGAACTCCCCTGATAAAGACAACAATTCTTAGGAATTTCCTGTACCCTGGAAATATAGGAATGTGAAAATAGGCGTCTTTTAGGTCTAATGACGCCATGTAATCGTCTCTCAGAATGAGGGATTTTACTGATCTTATAGTCTCCATCCGAAATTTCTTCTTGACTATAAACTGATTGAGAAACCTGAGGTCTATTATAAGCCTCCATTTCCTTCCAGGCTTGGGTACTAGGAACACTGGGGAATAGACCCCCATGCCCCTCTCGTGTAGGGGAACAGGTTCTACCGCAGAACTTGAGATAAGCTATAGGATGGCTTCCTCTAAAGCCTCCTGTTTTGCAGAGGCTAGAGAGGGGATATTAGACACCTTTCTGGAGGGTGATACGTTAGGGGAAGAAAATAACCATTCTCCACTACATTTATGGCCCAAACATCTTTTATTAGAGTTTTCCAAGCTTCGAGAAACAATTGAAGGCGCCCGCCTACAGGTAGACTTCTCGCGTCAGAATTCTGGCTTCTTTGAGCCTCTGGCTCTAGATGATCCCTTCCTTGTCGATCCTGATCCTCTGCCACATCCAGAACTTCTATATTGCCTGTTACCTTGTGGAGATCGATCCCTCCTGAGTTGATTATAGCGCCCGCGAAAGCACTTCTCTGATAAAGGAAGGTTCTTCCCCTTCTTGTTGGAGAGCTCCTCCATAATGGTGTCAAGTTCAGGACCGAATAGTTTAGCCGGATTGAACTCCAGATTACCAAGAATGTGCTTGGAATGACTGTCTCCAGGTCATGGTCTTAACCAAAGAGCCCTCCTAGCAGCGGAGGATAGGGCCATATTTCTGGAAGCTAACTTCACCTGTTGACAATTGGAATCATATAGGTAGTCCATACCTAGGTTAACCTATTTAAAGGACCTAAGTAAGTCCTGTCTACTGACCCCAGAGTCTATGTCATCCTGTATTCTTGAAAGCCAAGATCTCATAGCTCTTATGACCTCAAAGGAGGCATTCCCTACAGCACACTGGCTGGAAGATGCTGTATACGATCTTCTAAGAGTGACCTCCATGCGTCGGTCCATGGGATCCTTGAGACTAGAACCGTCATCAGATGGGATAATGGTTCTCTTAGAAAGCTTGGCGATGGCGTAATCCACCTTTGGTGGGTTGACCCAATCCTTAGATTTTTTCTTGATCCAGGGGGTAAAGGGTTTTAAACCTTTTATTTATAGCAGGTGCTTTTTCTGGGTTGATCCATTCTGCCTTCATTAAATCTAGGACCGTGTCCTCGATCGGAAAAACTCTGGTCCCCGTAGAAGTGGAAGGAGCGTCTTCCCGGGTGGCTGGTGCATTCTCTGCTTGCACAGCTCTGATAAATTTCGGAAACTTCTCCACAGGGAAAAATACTTTCCCCTGTAGCTCCTCTTCCCCTGAACTAGATGATTTTGTCTCATCTATAACCCTGAATTCCTCATCAGAGAGTACAACTACAGGCCTATCACCTTGTCTGAGCTTCTTCTTAGGAGGAGGAGCAGTGGTTAATGAATCCTTCAATTCTTTGATGGAAGAAAAAAACGAAATCCTTAACCCAACAGAACATGTCCTGCATAGAAGGCTCAGCGTGTGGTGGTAACTTGGGGGGCGACAGGTGGAAGCGATAGGATAATCGTATCCGTCTGGAAGAGGAGTCTTGCATGAGTTACACTCCAAATGCTTCCTCTTGATTTCCCATAGGCCTCCCTGCGCCCTCCTGACCCTCCTGCATCCATAGAAGACATCTAAGAGGTAAGAGAAAGATTTAAAATTTAAGGAAAAAAAATCAACTCGCAAGTATAAATGGACTCCTCCCATCAGGGCAGTAAGAATACCTATTTCTCAGGTAGATTAAGTGTGGAAACAACACACCGAATAGGGTTATACGTCTAGTAGCTTTCAGACAATAGTCCTCTGGCTCCTAGAGACCAGAGCCAGGCTAGGGGGCGTTTAAATAGCCGCAAAATTGCGCCAAAAAATATAAGCCCCTCCCACTTCCGGGTCCCGGTACTTTAAGAAGAAATCAAATCTCTTACCTCTAACTCTAGGAACCTTTACCTAACAATACCACCTAAGCACACTTGATCTCTAACAAATTTGGGCTCCCCCTGTTAAAAACCGATTCCTCTCTGCTCTGTACGGATCCGCCAGAAGTGACGTCCCGCAAAATCCTCGGACTACAGGAAAATGGCGCCAAAACCGGAAGTGTGGCTAGAGCGAGGTCCGCGAACTCTTCCCGGACCAAAGACAGATGGCGGTGCGCACCAACCGGCGGACTCTACCTGCAAGAAAGGAAAAATAAGTAGGTAGGGGGAGCGTGGACGTCCATGGTCACACTAGGACAGACAAAAAACTCACTGTTCTAGTGCTGGTGCTTTATACCAGGGGAGGGGGGAGGTCCCGGGGGATTTTTTATTTAAATTATTAAAAAATCCCAGGTCCCATTTGCTTACAGGGGCGGAGACACACCCCACATTGTGCTGCTGAGGGGCGCTAGGGAAGTCTTGGAGATGGGAGTGAGAAGTTCGGATTATAGAAGATGTTAGTGTGAGGCCATTAGCAGATCGGAGAGAACGTGTAGGATGGTAGACGGAGATGAGAGAGGAGATGTAGGGAGGTGCAGCATTGTGGAGAGCTTTGTGTATGAGGATTGTGTACTGTATTCTGGACTGAATTGGTAACCAGTGTAGTGACTGGCACCGGGAGGAGGCGTCGGTGTAGTGACTGGCACAGGGAGGAGGCATCAGTGTAGCGACTGGCACAGGGAGGAGGCATCAGTGTAGCGACTGGCACAGGGAGGAGGCGTCGGTGTAGCGACTGGCACAGGGAGGAGGCGTCGGTGTAGTGACTGGCACAGGGAGGAGGCGTCGGTGTAGTGACTGGCACAGGGAGGAGGCATCAGTGTAGCGACTGGCACAGGGAGGAGGCGTCGGTGTAGAGACTGGCACAGGGAGGAGGCGTCGGTGTAGTGACTGGCACAGGGAGGAGGCGTCGGTGTAGCGACTGGCACAGGGAGGAGGCGTCGGTGTAGTGACTGGCACAGGGAGGAGGCGTCGGTGTAGTGACTGGCATAGCGAGGAGGCGTCGGTGTAGTGACTGGCACAGGGAGGAGGTGTCGGTGTAGGGACTGGCACAGGGAGGAGGCATCAGTGTAGCGACTGGCACAGGGAGGAGGCGTCGGTGTAGTGACTGGCACAGGGAGGAGGCGTCGGTGTAGGGACTGGCACAGGGAGGAGGCATCAGTGTAGTGACTGGCACAGGGAGGAGGCGTCGGTGTAGCGACTGGCACAGGGAGGAGGCGTCGGTGTAGCGACTGGCACAGGGAGGAGGCGTCGGTGTAGCGACTGGCACAGGGAGGAGGCGTCGGTGTAGGGACTGGCACAGGGAGGAGGCGTCTGTGTAGCGACTGGCACAGGGAGGAGGCGTCGGTGTAGCGACTGGCACAGGGAGGAGGCGTCGGTGTAGCGACTGGCACAGGGAGGAGGCGTCGGTGTAGCGACTGGCACAGGGAGGAGGCGTCGGTGTAGCGACTGGCACAGGGAGGAGGCGTCGGTGTAGTGACTGGCACAGGGAGGAGGCGACTGTGTAGTGACTGGCACAGGGAGGAGGCGTCGGTGTAGTGACTGGCACAGGGAGGAGGCGTCGGTGTAGAGACTGGCACAGGGAGGAGGCGTCGGTGTAGCGACTGGCACAGGGAGGAGGCGTCGGTGTAGCGACTGGCACAGGGAGGAGGCGTCTGTGTAGCGACTGGCACAGGGAGGAGGCGTCGGTGTAGCGACTGGCACAGGGAGGAGGCGTCGGTGTAGCGACTGGCACAGGGAGGAGGCGTCTGTGTAGCGACTGGCACAGGGAGGAGGCGTCGGTGTGTAGTGAGTGGCACAGGGAGGAGGCGTCGGTGTAGTGACTGGCACAGGGAGGAGGCGTCGGTGTAGTGACTGGCACAGGGAGGAGGCGTCTGTGTAGCGACTGGCACAGGGAGGAGGCGTCGGTGTAGCGACTGGCACAGGGAGGAGGCGTCGGTGTAGCGACTGGCACAGGGAGGAGGCGTCGGTGTAGCGACTGGCACAGGGAGGAGGCGTCGGTGTAGCGACTGGCACAGGGAGGAGGCGTCGGTGTAGCGACTGGCACAGGGAGGAGGCGTCGGTGTAGCGACTGGCACAGGGAGGAGGCGTCGGTGTAGCGACTGGCACAGGGAGGAGGCGTCGGTGTAGTGACTGGCACAGGGAGGAGGCGTCGGTGTAGTGACTGGCACAGGGAGGAGGCGTCGGTGTAGTGACTGGCACAGGGAGGAGGCGTCGGTGTAGGGACTGGCACAGGGAGGAGGCGTCGGTGTAGGGACTGGCACAGGGAGGAGGCGTCGGTGTAGGGACTGGCACAGGGGGGAGGCGTCGGTGTAGGGACTGGCACAGGGAGGAGGCGTCTGTGTAGCGACTGGCACAGGGTGGAGGCGTCTGTGTAGCGACTGGCACAGGGAGGAGGAGTCGGTGTAGTGACTGGCACAGGGAGGAGGCGTCTGTGTAGCGACTGGCACAGGGAGGAGGCGTCGGTGTAGCGACTGGCACAGGGAGGAGGAGTCGGTGTAGCGACTGGCACAGGGAGGAGGCGTCGGTGTAGTGACTGGCACAGGGAGGAGGAGTCGGTGTAGTGACTGGCACAGGGAGGAGGCGTCGGTGTAGTGACTGGCACAGGGAGGAGGCGTCGGTGTAGTGACTGGCACAGGGAGGAGGAGTCGGTGTAGTGACTGGCACAGGGAGGAGGCGTCTGTGTAGCGACTGGCACAGGGAGGAGGCGTCTGTGTAGCGACTGGCACAGGGAGGAGGCGTCGGTGTAGGGACTGGCACAGGGAGGAGGCGTCTGTGTAGGGACTGGCACAGGGAGGAGGCGTCTGTGTAGCGACTGGCACAGGGAGGAGGCGTCTGTGTAGCGACTGGCACAGGGAGGAGGCGTCTGTGTAGCAACTGGCACAGGGAGGAGGAGTCGGTGTAGCGACTGGCACAGGGAGGAGGCGTCGGTGTAGTGACTGGCACAGGGAGGAGGAGTCGGTGTAGTGACTGGCACAGGGAGGAGGCGTCGGTGTAGTGACTGGCACAGGGAGGAGGAGTCGGTGTAGTGACTGGCACAGGGAGGAGGCGTCGCTGTAGTGACTGGCACAGGGAGGAGGAGTCGGTGTAGTGACTGGCACAGGGAGGAGGCGTCGGTGTAGTGACTGGCACAGGGAGGAGGAGTCGGTGTAGTGACTGGCACAGGGAGGAGGCGTCTGTGTAGCGACTGGCACAGGGAGGAGGCGTCGGTGTAGCGACTGGCACAGTGAGGAGGCGTCTGTGTAGCGACTGGCACAGGGAGGAGGCGTCGGTGTAGCGACTGGCACAGGGAGGAGGCGTCGGTGTAGTGACTGGAGAGGAGAGAGTTTGGCTGCGGCATTAAGGATGGACTGGAGAGGAGAGAGTTTGGCTGCGGCATTAAGGATGGACTGGAGAGGAGAGAGTTTGGCTGCGGCATTAAGGATGGACTGGAGAGGAGAGAGTTTGGCTGCGGCATTAAGGATGGACTGGAGAGGAGAGAGTTTGGCCTATTAGTAAAGAGTTACAGTAGTCGGCCGGAGGGAATCAAAGCAATAATGAGAGTTTTAGCAGATTCAGTCGTGAGAAACGGGCGGATTCTGGAAATGTTTTTGAGATGCAGGAGACAAGAACGTGAAAGAGACTGAATATGGGGAGTGAGAGACAGATCAGAGTCAAGTATAATCCAAGACAGCGAGACTGCTGCCCGGGAGTTATGGTAGAAACACATACCGAGATGGAAATGTCAGGGGGGATGTCTGAGACAGCAGAGACAGTCACTGGTATTCTGTAGGAGTGCAGGGGTGATGTCTGAGACAGCAGAGAGACAGTAACTGGTATTCTGTAGGAGTGCAGGGGGGATGTCTGAGACAGCAGAGAGACAGTCACTTGTATTCTGTAGGAGTGCAGGGGGGATGTCTGAGACAGCAGAGAGACAGTCACTGGTATTCTGTAGGAGTGCAGGGGGGATGTCTGAGACAGCAGAGAGACAGTCACTGGTATTCTGTAGGAGTGCAGGGGGGATGTCTGAGACAGCAGAGACAGTCACTGGTATTCTGTAGGAGTGCAGGGGTGATGTCTGAGACAGCAGAGAGACAGTCACTGGTATTCTGTAGGAGTGCAGGGGGGATGTCTGAGACAGCAGAGACAGTCACTGGTATTCTGTAGGAGTGCAGGGGTGATGTCTGAGACGGCAGAGAGACAGTCACTGGTATTCCGTAGGAGTGCAGGGGGGATGTCTGAGACAGCAGAGACAGTCACTGGTATTCTGTAGGAGTGCAGGGGTGATGTCTGAGACAGCAGAGAGACAGTCACTGGTATTCTGTAGGAGTGCAGGGGGGATGTCTGAGACAGCAGAGACAGTCACTGGTATTCTGTAGGAGTGCAGGGGTGATGTCTGAGACGGCAGAGAGACAGTCACTGGTATTCTGTAGGAGTGCAGGGGGGATGTCTGAGACAGCAGAGAGACAGTCACTGGTATTCTGTAGGAGTGCAGGGGGGATGTCTGAGACAGCAGAGACAGTCACTGGTATTCTGTAGGAGTGCAGGGGTGATGTCTGAGACGGCAGAGAGACAGTCACTGGTATTCTGTAGGAGTGCAGGGGGGATGTCTGAGACAGCAGAGAGACAGTCACTGGTATTCTGTAGGAGTGCAGGGGGGATGTCTGAGACAGCAGAGACAGTCACTGGTATTCTGTAGGAGTGCAGGGGGGATGTCTGAGACAGCAGAGAGACAGTCACTGGTATTCTGTAGGAGTGCAGGGGGGATGTCTGAGACAGCAGAGAGACAGTCACTGGTATTCTGTAGGAGTGCAGGGGGGATGTCTGAGACAGCAGAGAGACAGTCACTGGTATTCTGTAGGAGTGCAGGGGTGATGTCTGAGACAGCAGAGAGACAGTCACTGGTATTCTGTAGGAGTGCAGGGGGGATGTCTGAGACAGCAGAGACAGTCACTGGTATTCTGTAGGAGTGCAGGGGGGATGTCTGAGACAGCAGAGAGACAGTCACTGGTATTCTGTAGGAGTGCAGGGGGGATGTCTGAGACAGCAGAGAGACAGTCACTGGTATTCTGTAGGAGTGCAGGGGGATGTCTGAGACAGCAGAGAGACAGTCACTGGTATTCTGTAGGAGTGCAGGGGGGATGTCTGAGACAGCAGAGAGACAGTCACTGGTATTCTGTAGGAGTGCAGGGGGGATGTCTGAGACAGCAGAGAGACAGTCACTGGTATTCTGTAGGAGTGCAGGGGGGATGTCTGAGACAGCAGAGACAGTCACTGGTATTCTGTAGGAGTGCAGGGGGGATGTCTGAGACAGCAGAGAGACAGTCACTGGTATTCTGTAGGAGTGCAGGGGTGATGTCTGAGACAGCAGAGAGACAGTCACTGGTATTCTGTAGGAGTGCAGGGGGGATGTCTGAGACAGCAGAGAGACAGTCACTGTAAGGGGTCAAGGAGAGAGTTCTCGGAGAGATAGCGGATAAGGCGGGAGTAGACCAAGTGTTCCAGGAGTTTGGAGATAAAGGGGAGATTTGAGACGGGTCGATAGTTGGCTGCACAGGACGGGTCCAGAGATGGTTTTTTCAATAGTGGGGTTATGATCGAGTGTTTGATGGAGGAGGGAAAGAGCCCAGAAGAGAGGGAGAGGTTAAAGATTTTAGTTAGGTGACAGCTGATAGCAGGAGAGAGAGACTGGATGAGGTGTGAGGACATGGGGGTCACTAGAGCAGGTAGTGGGGCGCACGGAGGAGCCTGGAAACCTCATCCTCCGTTGAAGAATTACAACTCCCATCATGCCCTAAAAAAAGTTTAGTAATTTGAAGGGGATCTTTTCTATATGAATCAGTGTTTCTCAACCAGTGTGCCTCCAGCTGTTGCAAAACAAAAACTTTAAAACTTTATAAATAACAAATCCCAGATATGACGCCAAAGTGTGGACACAACCTTATAACTTATACATTGTGGATTTCCTGACCCTATGCTGCCACCTGCAGACCGTATCCGGTAGTGCAGCTGTGAGCTCCAATAAAAATCAATGGATTTATAAAAACCCTGTTCACATGCAGCAGATTTTCTGATTGTAGTTTGAAACCCAGAAACATTTACACACCTTATACTACAGGGACAGGGATAGATCTATTACCAGACCTCATATCATGTCTGAGAGCCCCGCCCCCAGTATGACATCACTAATATAATATAATAGTAATATAGTGACATGTGATCATAGCCCCACCCCCAGTATGACATCACTAATATAATATAATAGTACTATAATGACATGTGATCACAGCCCCGCCCCCTGTATGACATCACTGATATAATATAATAGTAATATAATGACATGTGATCACAGCCCCGCCTCCTGTATGACATCACTGATATAATATAATAGTAATATAATGACATGTGATCACAGCCTCGCCTCCTGTATGACATCACTGATATAACATAATAGTAATATAATGACGTGATCACAGCCCCGCCCCCTGTATGACATCACTGATATAATAGTAATATAATGACATGTGATCACAGCCCCGCCCCCTGTATGACATCACTGATATAATATAATAGTAATGTAATGACATGTGATCACAGCCCCGCCCCCTGTATGACATCACTGATATAATATAATAGTAATATAATGACATGTGATCACAGCCCCGCCCCCTGTATGACATCAATGATATAATATAATAGTAATATAATGACATGTGATCACAGCCCCGCCCCCTGTATGACATCACTGATATAATATAATAGTAATATAATGACATGTGATCACAGCCCCGCCCCCTGTATGACATCACTGATATAATATAATAGTTATATAATGACATGTGATCACAGCCCCGCCCCCTGTATGACATCACTGATATAATATAATAGTAATATAATGACATGTGATCACAGCCCCACCTCCTGTATGACATCACTGATATAATATAATAGTTATATAATGACATGTGATCACAGCCCCGCCCCCTGTATGACATCACTGATATAATATAATAGTAATATAATGACATGTGATCACAGCCCCACCTCCTGTATGACATCACTGATATAATATAATAGTAATATAATGACATGTGATCACAGCCCCACCCCCTGTAGGACATCACTGATATAATATAATAGTTATATAATGACATGTGATCACAGCCCCGCCCCCTGTATGACATCACTGATATAATATAATAGTTATATAATGACATGTGATCACAGCCCCGCCCCCTGTATGACATCACTGATATAATATAATAGTAATATAATGACATGTGATCACAGCCCCACCTCCTGTATGACATCACTGATATAATATAATAGTAATATAATGACATGTGATCACAGCCCCACCCCCTGTATGACATCACTGATATAATAGTAATATATTTTCTTGATACACAGAACAGATCTCATGTCACCACCAGAGGGCGCAGGTCTCCCACTCTATAGACTGAGCACAGTGAGGGTCCCGTCTGTACTCTGCAGCCCCCCATGGATCCGCTCTATAAGAACAATATTAAAATAAGGATTAAAAAAAGAACAAAACTGGGTTTTAGCATAAAAGTCTCCAGTAAAAATGTGCAGCTGAACTGCTGTATCTAAGCCTAGTATGTGTGATACCAACGCTCTGCATCTAATCCTGTCCTTTGTGATACAGTCTGCTGAGATAATGTATCTAATCCTCTAATGTGTGATCCAGTCTGCTGAGATAATGTATCTAATCCTCTAATGTGTGATACATTCTGCTGAGATAATGTATCTAATCCTCTAATGTGTGATACATTCTGCTGAGATAATGTATCTAATCCTCTAATGTGTGATCCAGTCTGCTGAGATAATGTATCTAATCCTCTAATGTGTGATACATTCTGCTGAGATAATGTATCTAATCCTCTAATGTGTGATACATTCTGCTGAGATAATGTATCTAATCCTCTAATGTGTGATCCAGTCTGCTGAGATAATGTATCTAATCCTCTAATGTGTGATACATTCTGCTGAGATAATGTATCTAATCCTCTAATGTGTGATACATTCTGGTGAGATAATGTATCTAATCCTCTAATGTGTGATACAGTCTGCTGAGCTGCTGTTTCTAAGCCTGTCATGTGTGATACAGCCTGCTAATCCCATGTATTGAATCTTATCATGTGTGATACTAATAATCTGTATCTAATCATATGTGATACTGCCTGCTGAGCTAATGTATCTAAACCTATGATGTGATACTGTCTGTCCTCTCATGTGTATACTCTTGATGAGGACCCAGTGTTATCATGTGTGATACTAACAATCTGTATATAATCCTATCATGTGTGATACTAACAATCTGTATCTAATCCTATCATGTGTGATACTAACAATCTGTATCTAATCCTATCATGTGTGATACTAACAATCTGTATCTAATCCTATCATGTGTGATACTAACAATCTGTATCTAATCCTATCATGTGTGATACTAACAATCTGTATCTAATCCTATCATGTGTGATACTAACAATCTGTATCTAATCCTATCATCTGTATCTAATCCTATCATGTGTATCTAAGCCCGTCAGGTGTGATACAGTGACTTCACTACTTGTTATGTCAGGTCAGTATTGAGCAGAGTAGTAGTGTGTGACCGGATGCAGCAGAGCTGACTGTGTCGTTAGGGCTGAGGGTTTGTTGCAGTGTGTCAGTCACTGATTTATGAGTTTCTGTCTATATTGTTCTCTGCAGATGTTTTGGCTTTCACTTCCCTCTTTGGCACCAAATCTGGGTGACAGACGGCGGGCGGGGGTGGGGAGGGGGCACCTGGGTCCCCCAGAGACTGCAGCGCCCCCCACATATAAGACAGTGGGCGACATGTGATCGAGAGTGAAAACTCTGTAAATTGCCAGGAAATTATGCATTAATAAATTACTATAAAAAACATATAAAAAACCACAAATAATACATCAGAGGAGAAACATCTGACAACTGGGACCCCAAGATCCGAGGAAGGACCCCCAGGTCCACAGCTGCTGCTTTATACATCTATTAGGACACACATGTGTATGATGATGTTCTGCAGCAGCTGAGTTGCGAATGATGATGTTCTGCAGCAGCTGAGGTGTGTATTATGAGGTTCTGCAGTAGCTGAGATGTGTATTATGAGGTTCTGCAGTAGCTGAGGTGTGTATTATGAGGTTCTGCAGTAGCTGAGGTGTGTATTATGAGGTTCTGCAGTAGCTGAGGTGTGTATTATGAGGTTCTGCAGTAGCTGAGGTGTGTATGATGATGTTCTGCAGCAGCTGAGGTGTGTATTATGAGGTTCTGCAGTAGCTGAGGTGTGTATTATGAGGTTCTTCAGTAGCTGAGGTGTATATTATGAGGTTCTGTAGTAGCTGAGGTGTGTATGATGATGTTTTGCAGCAGCTGAGGTGTGTATGATGAGGTTCTGCAGTATCTGAGGTGTGTATGATGATGTTCTGCAGCAGCTGAGGTGTGTATTATGAGGTTCTGCAGTAGCTGAGGTGTGTATTATGAGGTTCTGCAGTATCTGAGGTGTGTATTATGAGGTTCTGCAGTAGCTGAGGTGTGTATGATGATGTTCTGCAGTAGCTGAGGTGTGTATGATGATGTTCTGCAGTAGCTGAGGTGTGTATTATGATGTTCTGCAGCAGCTGAGGTGTGTATTATGAGGTTCTGCAGTAGCTGAGGTGTGTATTATGAGGTTCTGCAGCAGCTGAGGTGTGTATTATGATGTTCTGCAGTAGCTGAGGTGTGTATTATGAGGTTCTGCAGTATCTGAGGTGTGTATTATGAGGTTCTGCAGTAGCTGAGGTGTGTATGATGATGTTCTGCAGTAGCTGAGGTGTGTATGATGATGTTCTGCAGCAGCTGAGGTGTGTATTATGATGTTCTGCAGCAGCTGAGGTGTGTATTATGAGGTTCTGCAGTAGCTGAGGTGTGTATGATGATGTTCTGCAGCAGCTGAGGTGTGTATGATGATGTTCTACAGCAGCTGAGGTGTGTATTATGAGGTTCTGCAGCAGTGAGGCCCCTGGACCCCAGAGCTTACAATCTATCTGAGTAACAGGCAGATTACAGTCCTGGAATGGGGAAGTAGCGGGGGCTGTGATTGGCGGAGCGGGTCACATGATGGGGAGGAGGTGACCTGAGAAGTGTCAGGAGCCTCAGGCGGCACAAGGTCCTGGATACGGTAGAAGAAGGAACTTGGTGTCGTTCTCCTCCGGAGACATCATGGCCCTGAAGGAGGATCTGCTGAAGCCCATCTGGCACGCCTTCACCGCCCTGGACGTGGACAAGTGCGGCAAAGTCTCCAAGTCTCAGCTAAAGGTGAGGAGGACGGCGAGGGGTTAATGTGCTGCTTGTTACACTACAACCCCCAGCATGTGGGCTCTGTATACCTGGGGTCTGAACTACTACTCCCAGCATAACCCTATTGTATAGTCATAGTCATCATGGTGGGATGTATACACCTGCGCTGCTCCCCCTGTATACACCTGCGCTGCTCCTCCTGTATACACCTGCGCTGCTCCCCCTGTATACACCTGCGCTGCTCCTCCTGTACACACCTGCGCTGCTCCCCCTGTATACACCTGCGCTGCTCCCCCTGTATACACCTGCGCTGCTCCCCCTGTATACACCTGCGCTGCTCCTCCTGTACACACCTGCGCTGCTCCCCCTGTATACACCTGCGCTGCTCCCCCTGTATACACCTGCGCTGCTCCCCCTGTATACACCTGCGCTGCTCCCCCTGTATACACCTGCGCTGCTCCTCCTGTACACACCTGCGCTGCTCCCCCTGTATACACCTGCGCTGCTCCTCCTGTACACACCTGCGCTGCTCCCCCTGTATACACCTGCGCTGCTCCCCCTGTATACACCTGCGCTGCTCCCCCTGTATACACCTGCGCTGCTCCTCCTGTATACACCTGCGCTGCTCCCCCTGTATACACCTGCGCTACTCCCCCTGTATACACCTGCGCTGCTCCCCCTGTATACACCTGCGCTGCTCCCCCTGTATACACCTGCACTGCTCCTCCTGTATACACCTGCGCTGCTCCCCCTGTATACACCTGCGCTGCTCCCCCTGTATACACCTGCTCTGCTCCTCCTGTATACACCTGCGCTGCTCCTCCTGTATACACCTGCGCTGCTCCCCCTGTACACACCTGCGCTGCTCCCCCTGTACACACCTGCGCTGCTCCCCCTGTACACACCTGCGCTGCTCCCCCTGTATACACATGCGCTGCTCCCCCTGTATACACCTGCGCTGCTCCCCCTGTATACACCTGCGCTGCTCCTCCTGTATACACCTGCGCTGCTCCTCCTGTATACACCTGCGCTGCTCCTCCTGTATACACCTGCGCTGCTCCCCCTGTATACACCTGCGCTGCTCCCCCTGTATACACCTGCGCTGCTCCCCCTGTATACACCTGCGCTGCTCACCCTGTATACACCTGCGCTGCTCCCCCTGTATACACCTGCGCTGCTCCCCCTGTATACACCTGCGCTGCTCCTCCTGTATACACCTGCGCTGCTCCCCCTGTATACACCTGCGCTGCTCCTCCTGTATACACCTGCGCTGCTCCCCCTGTATACACCTGCGCTGCTCCCCCTGTATACACCTGCGCTGCTCCCCCTGTATACACCTGCGCTGCTCCCCCTGTATACACCTGCGCTGCTCCCCCTGTATACACCTGCGCTGCTCCCCCTGTATACACCTGCGCTGCTCCCCCTGTATACACCTGCGCTGCTCCCCCTGTATACACCTGCGCTGCTCCTCCTGTATACACCTGCGCTGCTCCTCCTGTATACAACTGCAATACTCCGCCTGTATTCACCTGCGCTGCTCCCCCTGTATACACCTGCGCTGCTCCCCCTGTATACACCTGCGCTGCTCCCCCTGTATACACCTGCGCTGCTCCCCCTGTATACACCTGCGCTGCTCCCCCTGTATACACCTGCGCTGCTCCCCCTGTATACACCTGCGCTGCTCCCCCTGTATACACCTGCGCTGCTCCCCCTGTACACACCTGCGCTGCTCCCCCTGTACACACCTGCGCTGCTCCCCCTGTATACACCTGCGCTGCTCCCCCTGTATACACCTGCGCTGCTCCCCCTGTATACATCATCGTCATCATCCTGTACTCAGCTCTCTCTATATATATATATAACCTTCAGCTTTGCCTCCATCTTGTTGCTTTAGTTTGACTATAACTCCCATTCTCCTCTCCCACACACAATATGATGAGGTAACGTGACCCTGATCACATGACACAGCGATGGCGGCAGAGCAGCTCCTCGGGGGCGGTCAGGCAGGTTCTGCAGCCCCTCAGATTTCTACAATGAATATTCTATATATAAACATACGAGACATCTCCCCCGAGTGATGGTCTCTCCCCCGAGTGATGATCTCTCCCCCGAGTGATGATCTCCCCCCCGAGTGATGATCTCCCCCCCGAGTGATGATCTCTCCCCCGAGTAATGATCTCTCCCCCGAGTGATGATCTCTCCCCCGAGTAATGATCTCTCCCCCGAGTGATGATCTCACCCCCGAGTGATGATCTCTCCTGAGTGATGATCTCCCCCGAGTGATGATCTCCCCCCCGAGTGATGATCTCCCCCCCGAGTGATGATCTCTCCCCCGAGTGATGATCTCTCCCCCGAGTGATGATCTCTCCCCCGAGTGATGATCTCTCCCCCGAGTGATGATCTCTCCCCCGAGTGATGATCTCTCCCGAGTGATGATGTCTCCCCCGAGTGATGATCTCTCCCCCGAGTGATGATCTCTCCCCCGAGTGATGATCTCTCCTGAGTGATGATCTCTCCTGAGTGATGATCTCTCCTGAGTGATGATCTCTCCCCCGAGTGATGATCTCTCCCCCGAGTGATGATCTCTCCCCGAGTGATGATCTCTCCCCGAGTGATGATGTCTCCCCCGAGTGATGATGTCTCCCCCGAGTGATGATCTCTCCTGAGTGATCTCTCCCGAGTGATGGTCTCTCCCCCGAGTGATGATCTCCCCTCCGAGTGATGATCTCCCCTCCGAGTGATGATCTCTCCCCCGAGTGATGGTCTCTCCCCCGAGTGATGATCTCTCCCCCGAGTGATGATCTCTCCCCCGAGTGATGATCTCCCCCCCGAGTGATGACCTCCCCCCCGAGTGATGATCTCCCCCCCGAGTGATGATCTCCCCCCCGAGTGATGATCTCCCCCCCGAGTGATGATCTCCCCCCCGAGTGATGATCTCCCCCCCGAGTGATGATCTCTCCCCCGAGTGATGGGCGAGTGATGATCTCTCCCCCGAGTGATGATGTCTCCCCCGAGTGATGATGTCTCCCCCGAGTGATGATGTCTCCCCCGAGTGATGATGTCTCCCCCGAGTGATAATCTCTCCTGAGTGATGATCTCTCCTGAGTGATCTCTCCCGAGTGATGGTCTCTCCCCCGAGTGATGATCTCCCCTCCGAGTGATGATCTCCCCTCCGAGTGATGATCTCTCCCCCGAGTGATGATCTCTCCCCCGAGTGATGATCTCCCCCCCGAGTGATGATCTCCCCCCCGAGTGATGATCTCCCCCCCGAGTGATGATCTCCCCCCCGAGTGATGATCTCCCCCCCGAGTGATGATCTCCCCCCCGAGTGATGATCTCCCCCCCGAGTGATGATCTCTCCCCCGAGTGATGGGCGAGTGATGATCTCTCCCCCGAGTGATGATGTCTCCCCCGAGTGATGATGTCTCCCCCGAGTGATGATGTCTCCCTCGAGTGATGATGTCTCCCCCGAGTGATGTTGTCTCCCCCGAGTGATGATGTCTCCCTCGAGTGATGATATCTCCCCCGAGTGATGATCTCTCCCCCGAGTGATGATGTCTCCCCCGAGTGATGTTCTCTCCCCCCAGTGATGTTCTCTCCCCCCAGTGATGTGATGATCTCTCCTGAGTGATGTGATGATCTCTCCTGAGTGATGTGATGATCTCTCCTGAGTGATGTGATGATCTCTCCTGAGTGATGTGATGATCTCTCCCCTGAGTGATGTGATGATCTCTCCTGAGTGATGTGATGATCTCTCCTGAGTGATGTGATGATCTCTCCTGAGTGATGTGATGATCTCTCCTGAGTGATGTGATGATCTCTCCCCTGAGTGATGTGATGATCTCTCCTGAGTGATGTGATGATCTCTCTCCTGAGTGATGTGATGATCTCTCTCCTGAGTGATGTGATGATCTCTCTCCTGAGTGATGTGATGATCTCTCCTGAGTGATGTGATGATCTCTCTCCTGAGTGATGTGATGATCTCTCCCCTGAGTAATGTGATGATCTCTCTCCTGAGTGATGTGATGATCTCTCCCCTGAGTGATGTGATGATCTCTCCCCTGAGTGATGTGATGATCTCTCTCCAGAGTGATGTGATGATCTCTCTCCTGAGTGATGTGATGATCTCTCCTGAGTGATGTGATGATCTCTCCCCTGAGTGATGTGATGATCTCTCTCCTGAGTGATGTGATGATCCCTCCTGAGTGATGTGATGATCTCTCCTGAGTGATGTGATGATCTCTCCTGAGTGATGTGATGATCTCCCCTGAGTGATGTGATGATCTCTCCTGAGTGATGTGATGATCTCTCCTGAGTGATGTGATGATCTCTCCTGAGTGATGTGATGATCTCTCCTGAGTGATGTGATGATCTCTCCCCTGAGTGATGTGATGATCTCTCCCCTGAGTGATGTGATGATCTCTCTCCTGAGTGATGTGATGATCTCTCTCCTGAGTGATGTGATGATCTCTCTCCTGAGTGATGTGATGATCCCTCCTGAGTGATGTGATGATCTCTCCTGAGTGATGTGATGATCTCTCTCCTGAGTGATGTGATGATCTCTCCTGAGTGATGTGATGATCCCTCCTGAGTGATGTGATGATCTCTCCTGAGTGATGTGATGATCTCTCCTGAGTGATGTGATGATCTCTCCTGAGTGATGTGATGATCTCTCCTGAGTGATGTGATGATCTCTCCTGAGTGATGTGATGATCTCTCTCCTGAGTGATGTGATGATCTCTCCTGAGTGATGTGATGATCTCTCCCCTGAGTGATGTGATGATCTCTCCTGAGTGATGTGATGATCTCTCCCCTGAGTGATGTGATGATCTCTCCCCTGAGTGATGTGATGATCTCTCCCCTGAGTGATGTGATGATCTCTCTCCTGAGTGATGTGATGATCTCTCCCCTGAGTGATGTGATGATCTCTCCTGAGTGATGTGATGATCTCTCTCCTGAGTGATGTGATGATCTCTCTCCTGAGTGATGTGATGATCTCTCCCCTGAGTGATGTGATGATCTCTCCTGAGTGATGTGATGATCTCTCTCCTGAGTGATGTGATGATCTCTCTCCTGAGTGATGTGATGATCTCTCTCCTGAGTGATGTGATGATCTCTCCCCTGAGTGATGTGATGATCTCTCCCCTGAGTGATGTGATGATCTCTCCTGAGTGATGTGATGATCTCTCCCCTGAGTGATGTGATGATCTCTCCCCTGAGTGATGTGATGATCTCTCCCCTGAGTGATGTGATGATCTCTCCCCTGAGTGATGTGATGATCTCTCCCCTGAGTGATGTGATGATCTCTCTCCTGAGTGATGTGATGATCTCTCCCCTGAGTGATGTGATGATCTCTCCTGAGTGATGTGATGATCTCTCCTGAGTGATGTGATGATCTCTCCCCTGAGTGATGTGATGATCTCTCTCCTGAGTGATGTGATGATCTCTCCCCTGAGTGATGTGATGATCTCTCCTGAGTGATGTGATGATCTCTCCTGAGTGATGTGATGATCTCTCTCCTGAGTGATGTGATGATCTCTCCCCTGAGTGATGTGATGATCTCTCCTGAGTGATGTGATGATCTCTCCTGAGTGATGTGATGATCTCTCTCCTGAGTGATGTGATGATCCCTCCTGAGTGATGTGATGATCTCTCCCCTGAGTGATGTGATGATCTCTCTCCTGAGTGATGTGATGATCTCTCCTGAGTGATGTGATGATCTCTCCTGAGTGATGTGATGATCTCTCCCCTGAGTGATGTGATGATCCCTCCTGAGTGATGTGATGATCTCTCCCCTGAGTGATGTGATGATCTCTCCTGAGTGATGTGATGATCTCTCTCCTGAGTGATGTGATGATCTCTCTCCTGAGTGATGTGATGATCCCTCCTGAGTGATGTGATGATCTCTCTCCTGAGTGATGTGATGATCTCTCTCCTGAGTGATGTGATGATCCCTCCTGAGTTATGTGATGATCTCTCTCCTGAGTGATGTGATGATCTCTCCTGAGTGATGTGATGATCTCTCCCCTGAGTGATGTGATGATCTCTCTCCTGAGTGATGTGATGATCTCTCCCCTGAGTGATGTGATGATCTCTCCTGAGTGATGTGATGATCTCTCCTGAGTGATGTGATGATCTCTCCCCTGAGTGATGTGATGATCTCTCCTGAGTGATGTGATGATCTCTCCCCTGAGTGATGTGATGATCTCTCTCCTGAGTGATGTGATGATCTCTCCTGAGTGATGTGATGATCTCTCCTGAGTGATGTGATGATCTCTCCCCTGAGTGATGTGATGATCTCTCCTGAGTGATGTGATGATCTCTCCCCTGAGTGATGTGATGATCTCTCTCCTGAGTGATGTGATGATCTCTCCCCTGAGTGATGTGATGATCTCTCCTGAGTGATGTGATGATCTCTCCCCTGAGTGATGTGATGATCTCCCCTGAGTGATGTGATGATCTCTCCTGAGTGATGTGATGATCTCTCCTGAGTGATGTGATGATCTCCCCTGAGTGATGTGATGATCTCTCTCCTGAGTGATGTGATGATCTCTCCTGAGTGATGTGATGATCTCTCCTGAGTGATGTGATGATCTCTCCTGAGTGATGTGATGATCTCTCCTGAGTGATGTGATGATCTCTCTCCTGAGTGATGTGATGATCTCTCTCCTGAGTGATGTGATGATCCCTCCTGAGTGATGTGATGATCTCTCTCCTGAGTGATGTGATGATCTCTCTCCTGAGTGATGTGATGATCTCTCTCCTGAGTGATGTGATGATCTCTCCTGAGTGATGTGATGTGATGATTTCTCCTGAGTGATGTGATGATCTCTGCCCTGAGTGATGTGATGATCTCTCCCCTGAGTGATGTGATGATCCCTCCTGAGTGATGTGATGATCTCTCCTGAGTGATGTGATGATCTCTCCCCTGAGTGATGTGATGATCTCTCCCCTGAGTGATGTGATGATCTCTCCCCTGAGTGATGTGATGATCTCTCCCCTGAGTGATGTGATGATCTCTCCTGAGTGATGTGATGATCTCTCTCCTGAGTGATGTGATGATCTCTCCCCTGAGTGATGTGATGATCCCTCCTGAGTGATGTGATGATCTCTCTCCTGAGTGATGTGATGATCTCTCCCCTGAGTGATGTGATGATCTCTCCCCTGAGTGATGTGATGATCTCCCCTGAGTGATGTGATGATCTCTCTCCTGAGTGATGTGATGATCTCTCCCCTGAGTGATGTGATGATCTCTCCTGAGTGATGTGATGATCTCTCCCCTGAGTGATGTGATGATCTCTCCCCTGAGTGATGTGATGATCTCTCCCCTGAGTGATGTGATGATCTCTCCCCTGAGTGATGTGATGATCTCTCCCCTGAGTGATGTGATGATCTCTCCTGAGTGATGTGATGATCTCTCCCCTGAGTGATGTGATGATCTCTCCTGAGTGATGTGATGATCTCTCTCCTGAGTGATGTGATGATCTCTCCTGAGTGATGTGATGATCTCTCCTGAGTGATGTGATGATCTCTCCCCTGAGTGATGTGATGATCTCTCCCCTGAGTGATGTGATGATCTCTCCTGAGTGATGTGATGATCTCTCCCCTGAGTGATGTGATGATCTCTCCCCTGAGTGATGTGATGATCTCTCCTGAGTGATGTGATGATCTCTCCCCTGAGTGATGTGATGATCTCTCCTGAGTGATGTGATGATCTCTCCCCTGAGTGATGTGATGATCTCTCCCCTGAGTGATGATCTCTCCTGAGTGATGTGATGATCTCTCCCCTGAGTGATGTGATGATCTCTCCTGAGTGATGTGATGATCTCTCCTGAGTGATGTGATGATCTCTCCTGAGTGATGTGATGATCTCTCTCCTGAGTGATGTGATGATCTCTCCTGAGTGATGTGATGATCTCTCCCCTGAGTGATGTGATGATCTCTCCTGAGTGATGTGATGATCTCTCCCCTGAGTGATGTGATGATCTCTCCCCTGAGTGATGTGATGATCTCTCCTGAGTGATGTGATGATCTCTCCTGAGTGATGTGATGATCTCTCCCCTGAGTGATGATCTCTGCTGAGTGATGATCTCTCCTGAGTGCTTCCCATCAGTGCTGTGGACCAGGTGAATGCTGGGAGTTGTAGTTCTGGCCGAGTCTTGTTTTCTCCTCGGATTCAGATCTCCAGGAAGGAAAAGGTGAAAAAACAACAAAGCAACAAAGTAACAGAGTCAGAGAGTAACGGTCATGTGTGTATATATATATATATATATATATCTGCCCTGAGGTGACATTATGTAAGGTCTTATTATTACTGGGAGTGCTGAGACTTGTAGTGTTGCCAGCAGAAGACTCCATGTGTAGGGGGGGGGGGGGGGGTCGGTTCCCTGGAGTCCGGATGTGGTCGGCGACTTCTAGTATTTCGGATGAATCTTCTCGTCCACCTGCGGAGGAAGTTGTGAAACCTCCAATCACTTAAAGGGACAGCGCGCCGCACACATGTCTGCTCTACTTTGGTGTCATTTCCTCTTTAAGATATAAAAAAATCCTCAACACAAATAATTCCCAGAATCCTCTTCTAAAATCTTATCTGTTTCTGGGAAAGCTGGGTGATGTAGTGATAGCGCCCCCTTGGGCTTTCTGACTGTCCTGATCAGATGTGTTGAGTTTTGCTCCAGTATGAGGACAGGACATGTATTATTGTATGACAAGAGAGATTTGCCCCTCAGGACCCTGGGAAAGCTGGGTGATATAGAACCATGTTAGGTTTTGTCACACAGCTTTCCCAGTGTCCTGATTATCAGATGTTTTCTAGTTTTTCACCAGTATGGGTACAGGACATGTGTTACTGTATGACAAAGTAAATTTCCCATTCAGGAGATGAGGAAAGCTGGGTGATGTTGTTAGATTACTTCCCTGGGGGTTGTTGCCCAACTTTTTTAGTGTCCTGATTATCAGATATTTCTTGTTTTTCATCAGTATGGGTACAGGGCATGTATTACAAAGTACATTTTCCATTCAGAAGCCAGGAAAGCTGGGTGATATAGTTATATGGTTCCTTTAGGGGTGATCATACAGCTTTCTCAATGTCCTGATCATTAGATGTATCTAGTTCGTAGTCAATAGGTTATAGGGTCTACAAGTCAGATTTGTGATTCAGGAAACTGGGAAAGCTGGGAAATGTAGTCATTTTGCTTCATCAGAGGTTGTGACTCATCTTTCTGAGTGTCCTGATCCTTAAATGTTTCTAGTTTAACAATGATGTGGGTACTGTTTGTTTATTGTATGAAAAGACAGATTAGCTATTCAGGCGCCTTGGAAAGCAGGGTGGCGAGCGCTGTGTGTTGTTTGCTCTGGTGTGTTTCTTCTGTAGCAGTGATGACGTGTGGCGGTGATCAGTGATGCAGGGTGAAGTATCTGTTGTCAGAGTCACCTGTACAGAACGTCCCCGGGCCCCTCCCCCCCCATCCCCCTGAGAGCTTAGCGCCCCCTCTGGTCACTGTCACTGAATGGTTTCTACATTGCAGCAGTCTGTGACTATCACAGGACTTTTCTCTGGGGCAGTGTGTGCGGATTACAGCAGGTACAAGGAGATGGGAAATACAGGTGAAGGTTTACTCTAAGCCCCTCCCTCCACATCATACAGCTCCTCGTGGGCGGGGCTAAGAAAACCCCTTTACTGAATGTAGCAATTGCCCTTAATTTCAGAACTGGAATCCCCCCTCCCTGTGATCAGAGATGGTCCCATAAACAGGTCGGAACCAGAACAATGGACCTTACAAGGGGCCGGCAGAACGTGACCGAGGACGTGACCCCAACGACTCCCGCAACGTCCTGATACCTAATCCCCCCCCTTTATATGTGACAATGGACCTGTCCGGAGGGAGCATGCATTATAGATGCCGTCCATCACTACCACTCATATAACCAGTCAGGGGAGAACACAGGCGGCACAGTATGTACTGTACGGTACGGTGATCCCCTGAGACCCCAATGAGAGGACACGGACCTCGTCTGCACCTCCATATTGCGTCTTATTTATTTGTAGGGTTATTGTCCCTCTAAGATTTTCAGATATTGAAGTGTCGGCTGTACAGCAGTGTTATATGGGCGCTATACGGTACTATTATTTGTACAACACTGTTGTGTAAGCACTATGTGGCAGTATTATGTGGGCACTGTATGGTCCTATTATTTGTACAGTACTGTTGTGTAAGCACTATGTGGCAGTATTATGTGGGCACTGTATGGTGCCATTATTTGTACAGTACTGTTATGTAAGCATTATGTGGTAGTATTATGTGGGCACTGTATGGTCCTATTATTTGTACAACACTGTTATGTAAGCACTATGTGGCAGTATTATGTGGGCACTGTATGGTCATATTATTTGTACAGTACTGTTATGTAAGCACTATGTGGCAGTATTATGTGGGCACTGTATGGTGCTATTATTTGTACAGTACTGTTATGTAAGCACTATGTGTCAGTATTATGTGGGCACTGTATGGTGCCATTATTTGTATAGTACTGTTATGTAAGCACTATGTGGCAGTATTATGTGGGCACTGTATGGTGCTATTTGTACAGTGCTGTTATGTAAGCATTATGTGGCAGTATTATGTGGGCACTGTATGGTGCTATTATTTGTACAGTGCTGTTATGTAAGCACTATGTGGCAGTATTATGTGGGCACTGTATGGTGCTATTTGTACAGTACTGTTGTGTAAGCACTATATGGCAGCATTACGTGGGCACTGTATGGTGCTATTATTTGTACAGTACTGTTGTGTAAGCACTGTGTCAGTATTATGTGGGCACTGTATGGTGCTATTTGTACAGTGCTGTTATGTAAGCATTATGTGGCAGTATTATGTGGGCACTGTATGGTCCTATTATTTGTACAGTGCTGTTATGTAAGCATTATGTGGCAGTATTATGTGGGCACTGTATGGTCCTATTATTTGTACAGTACTGTTGTGTAAGCACTATATGGCAGCATTACGTGGGCACTGTATGGTGCTATTATTTGTACAGTACTGTTGTGTAAGCACTATGTGGCAGTATTATGTGGGCACTGTATGGTGCTATTATTTGTACAGTACTGTTATGTAAGCACTATGTGGCAGTATTATGTGGGCACTGTATGGTCCTTTTATTTGTACAGTGCTGTTATGTAAGCACTATGTGGCAGTATTATGTGGGCACTGTATGGTCCTATTATTTGTACAGTGCTGTTATGTAAGCACTATGTGGCAGTATTATGTGGGCACTGTATGGTCCTATTATTTGTACAGTACTGTTATGTAAGCACTATGTGGCAGTATTATGTGGGCACTGTATGGTCCTATTATTTGTACAGTACTGTTGTGTAAGCACTATGTGGCAGCATTACGTGGGCACTGTATGGTGCTATTATTTGTACAGTACTGTTGTGTAAGCACTATGTGGCAGCATTACGAGGGCACTGTATGGTGCTATTATTTGTACAGTACTGTTGTGTAAGCACTATGTGGCAGTATTATGTGGGCACTGTATGGTCCTATTATTTGTACAGTACTGTTGTGTAAGCACTATGTGGCAGTATTATGTGGGCACTGTATGGACCCTATTATTTGTACAGTACTGTTATGTAAGCACTAAGTGGCAGTATAATGTGGGCACTGTATGGTGCTATTTGTACAGTACTGTTGTGTAAGCACTATGTGGTAGTATTAAGTGGGCACTGTATGGACCCTATTATTTGTACAGTACTGTTATGTAAGCACTATGTGGCAGTATTATGTGGGCACTGTATGGTCCTATTATTTGTACAGTACTGTTATGTAAGCACTATGTGGCAGTATTATGTGGGCACTGTATGGTCCTATTATTTGTACAGTACTGTTGTGTAAGCACTATGTGGCAGTATTATGTGGGCACTGTATGGTCCTATTATTTGTACAGTACTGTTGTGTAAGCACTATGTGGCAGTATTATGTGGGCACTGTATGGTCCTATTATTTGTATAGTACTGTTGTGTAAGCACTATGTGGCAGTATTATGTGGGCACTGTATGGACCCTATTTTTTGTACAGTACTGTTGTGTAAGCACTATGTGGCAGTATTATGTGGGCACTGTATGGTCCTATTATTTGTACAGTACTGTTATGTAAGCACTATGTGGCAGTATTATGTGGGCACTGTATGGTCCTATTATTTGTACAGTACTGTTGTGTAAGCACTATGTGGCAGCATTACGTGGGCACTGTATGGTGCTATTATTTGTACAGTACTGTTGTGTAAGCACTATGTGGCAGCATTACGAGGGCACTGTATGGTGCTATTATTTGTACAGTACTGTTGTGTAAGCACTATGTGGCAGTATTATGTGGGCACTGTATGGTCCTATTATTTGTACAGTACTGTTGTGTAAGCACTATGTGGCAGTATTATGTGGGCACTGTATGGACCCTATTATTTGTACAGTACTGTTATGTAAGCACTAAGTGGCAGTATAATGTGGGCACTGTATGGTGCTATTTGTACAGTACTGTTGTGTAAGCACTATGTGGCGGTATTATGTGGGCACTGTATGGTGCTATTATTTGTACAACACTGTTATGTAAGCACTATGTGGCAGTATTATGTGGGCACTGTATGGTCCTATTATTTGTACAGTGCTGTTATGTAAGCACTATGTGGCAGTATTATGTGGGCACTGTATGGTGCTATTATTTGTACAGTACTGTTACAGAGTGCACGGAGGAATAACCAAGTGCGCGGAGGAATAACCGAGTGCACGGAGGGATAAGAGAGTGCGCGGAGGGATAAGAGAGTGCGCGGAGGGATAAGAGAGTGCGCGGAGGGATAAGAGAGTGCACGGAGGGATAAGAGAGTGCGCGGAGGGATAAGAGAGTGCGCGGAGGGATAACCGAGTGCGCGGAGGGATAACCGAGTGCGCGGAGGGATAAGAGAGTGCGCGGAGGGATAAGAGAGTGCGCGGAGGGATAACCGAGTGTGCGGAGGGATAAGAGAGTGCGCGGAGGGATAACAGAGTGTGCGGAGGAATAACAGGTGGGATAACCCGGAACGATCTAGACAGAGCGCTGTGACTACCATCAGATCCCTGAGATCTCTGTGTGATATCATAACAAAACAACATAAAATACACAGAAGTATAAGGTGCAAATCACAGGAATCACAGGAATCACAGGAATCACAGGAATCACAGGAATCACAGGAATCACAGGAATCACAGGAGGCCTCCGACACCTCTCATGTGATATTAGGTGAACGGACAGACAAACCGGTGAAACCGCATAACTACAGTACAGGAAAAACGTGTCATTTATTACCAGACCCCAGAATGTGCACAATAGTAGTAATAATAATAGCAGCGATATTCTGGGGCATAAACGCCTGTTATTCTTACTGTTACTACACTGCTCAAAAAACTAAAGGGAACACTGCGATAACACATCCTAGATCTGAATGAACTAATCATATGAAATCCTTTCCTCTTTACATAGATGAATGCGCTGACAACAAAATCACCAAAAATGATCAATGGAAATCATTAACCCCTGGAGGTCTGGATATGGAGTCACCCTCAAAATCACAGTGGAAAACCCCACTACAGGCTGATCCTACTTTATGTAATGTCCTTAATACAAGTCCCAATGAGGCTCAGTAGTGTGTGTGGCCTCCACGTGCCCGTATGACCTCCCCGCCTGGGCATGCTCCTGATGAGGTGGAGGATGGTCTCCTGAGGGATGTCCTCCCAGACCTGGACTAAAGCATCCGCCAACTCCTGGACAGTCTGTGGTGGATGGAGCGAGACGTCCCAGATGTGCTCAATCGGATTCAGGGGAACGGGCGGCCAGTCCATAGCATCAATGCCTTCCTCTTGTAGGAACTGCTGACGCACTCCAGACACATGAGGTCTAGCATTGTCTTGTATTAGGAGGAATCCAACCGCACCATCATATGGTCTCACAAGGGGTCTGAGGATCTCATCTCAGTACCTAATGGCAGTCAGGCTATCTCTGGCAAGAACATAGAGGGCTGTGTGGCCCCCCAAAGAAATGTCACCCCACACCATTACTGACCCACCGCCAAACCGGTCATGCTGGAGATGTTGCAGGCAGCAGAACGTTTTCCACGGCGTCTCCAGACTCTGTCACATGTGCTCAGTGTGAACCTGCTTTCATCTGTGAAGAGCACAGGGCGCCAATGGTGAATTTGCCAATCTTTGTGTTCTCTGGCAAATACCAAACGTCCTGCACGGTGTTGGGCTGTAAGCACAACCCCCACCTGTGGATGTCGGGCCCTCATACCACCCTCATGGAGTCTGTTTCTGACCGTTTGAGTGGACACATGCACATTTGTGGCCTGCTGGAGGTCATTTTGCAGGGCTCTGGCAGTGCTCCTCCTGCTCCTCCTTACACAAAGGCGGAGGTAGCGGTCCTGCTGCTGGGTTGTTGTCCTCCTACAGCCTCCTCCACGTCTCCTGATGTAGTGGCCTGTCTCCTGGTAGCGCCTCCATGCTCTGGACACTACACTGACAGACACGACAAACCTTCTTGTCACAGCTTGCATTGATGTGCCATCCTGGATGAGCTGCACTACCTGAGCCACTTGTGTGGGTTGTAGACTCCATCTCATGCTACCACTAGAGTGAAAGCACCGCCAGCATTCAAAAGTGATCAAAACATCAGCCAGGAAGTATAGGAACTGAGAAGTGGTCTGTGGTCACCACCTGCAGAACCACTCCTTTATTGGGGGTGTCTTGTTAATTGCCTATAATTTCCACCTGTTGTCTGTTCCATGTGAAATTGATTGTCAATCAGTGTTCTTCCTGAGTGGACAGTGGGATCTCACACAAGTGTCAGTGACTTGGAGTTACATTGTGTTGTGTAAGTGTTACCTTTATTTTATTTTTTTAGCAGTGTATTATACAGCACCCCTGTGTTACTATTATACAGCGCTCCTTTGTTACTATTATACAGCGCTCCTGTGTTACTATTATACAGCGCTCCTGTGTTACTATTATACAGCGCTCCTGTGTTACTATTATACAGCGCTCCTGTGTTACTATTATACAGCGCCCCTGTGTTACTGTTATACAGCGCTCCTGTGTTACTATTATACAGCGCTCCTGTGTTACTATTATACAGCGCTCCTGTGTTACTATTATACAGCGCTCCTGTGTTACTGTTATACAGCGCTCCTGTGTTACTGTTATACAGCGCTCCTGTGTTACTGTTATACAGCGCTCCTGTGTTACTGTTATACAGCGCTCCTGTGTTACTGTTATACAGCGCTCCTGTGTTACTGTTATACAGCGCCCCTGTGTTACTATTATACAGCGCTCCTGTGTTACTGTTATACAGCGCTCCTGTGTTACTGTTATACAGCGCCCCTGTGTTACTATTATACAGCGCTCCTGTGTTACTATTATACAGCGCTCCTGTGTTACTATTATACAGCGCTCCTGTGTTACTATTATACAGCGCTCCTGTGTTACTATTATACAGCGCCCCTGTGTTACTATTATACAGCGCTCCTGTGTTACTATTATACAGCGCCCCTGTGTTAATATTATACAGCGCTCCTGTGTTACTATTATACAGCGCTCCTGTGTTACTATTATACAGCGCTCCTGTGTTACTATTATACAGCGCTCCTGTGTTACTATTATACAGCGCTCCTGTGTTACTGTTATACAGCGCCCCTGTGTTACTATTATACAGCGCTCCTGTGTTACTATTATACAGCGCTCCTGTGTTACTATTATACAGCGCTCCTGTGTTACTATTATACAGCGCTCCTGTGTTACTATTATACAGCGCTCCTGTGTTACTATTATACAGCGCCCCTGTGTTACTATTATACAGCGCCCCTGTGTTACTATTATACAGCGCCCCTGTGTTACTATTATACAGCGCCCCTGTGTTACTATTATACAGCGCCCCTGTGTTACTATTATACAGCGCTCCTGTGTTACTATTATACAGCGCTCCTGTGTTACTATTATACAGCGCTCCTGTGTTACTATTATACAGCGCCCCTGTGTTACTATTATACAGCGCTCCTGTGTTACGATTATACAGCGCCCCTGTGTTACTGTTATACAGCGCCCCTGTGTTACTATTATACAGCGCCCCTGTGTTACTATTATACAGCGCTCCTGTGTTACTGTTATACAGTGCCCCTGTGTTACTGTTATACAGCGCTCCTGTGTTACTATTATACAGCGCCCCTGTGTTACTGTTATACAGCGCCCCTGTGTTACTATTATACAGCGCTCCTGTGTTACTATTATACAGCGCTCCTGTGTTACTATTATACAGCGCTCCTGTGTTACTATTATACAGCGCCCCTGTGTTACTATTATACAGCGCTCCTGTGTTACTATTATACAGCGCCCCTGTGTTACTGTTATACAGCGCCCCTGTGTTACTGTTATACAGCGCCCCTGTGTTACTATTATACAGCGCCCCTGTGTTACTATTATACAGCGCCCCTGTGTTACTATTATACAGCGCTCCTGTGTTACTATTATACAGCGCTCCTGTGTTACTATTATACAGCGCTCCTGTGTTACTATTATACAGCGCTCCTGTGTTACTATTATACAGCGCTCCTGTGTTACTATTATACAGCGCTCCTGTGTTACTATTATACAGCGCTCCTGTGTTACTATTATACAGCGCCCCTGTGTTACTATTATACAGCGCCCCTGTGTTACTATTATACAGCGCCCCTGTGTTACTATTATACAGCGCTCCTGTGTTACTATTATACAGCGCTCCTGTGTTACTATTATACAGCGCTCCTGTGTTACTATTATACAGCGCCCCTGTGTTACTATTATACAGCGCTCCTGTGTTACGATTATACAGCGCCCCTGTGTTACTGTTATACAGCGCCCCTGTGTTACTATTATACAGCGCCCCTGTGTTACTATTATACAGCGCTCCTGTGTTACTGTTATACAGTGCCCCTGTGTTACTGTTATACAGCGCTCCTGTGTTACTGTTATACAGCGCTCCTGTGTTACTATTATACAGCGCTCCTGTGTTACTATTATACAGCGCTCCTGTGTTACTATTATACAGCGCTCCTGTGTTACTGTTATACAGCGCCCCTGTGTTACTATTATACAGCGCCCCTGTGTTACTGTTATACAGCGCCCCTGTGTTACTATTATACAGCGCTCCTGTGTTACTATTATACAGCGCTCCTGTGTTACGGTTATACAGCGCCCCTGTGTTACTGTTATACAGTGCCCCTGTGTTACTGTTATACAGCGCTCCTGTGTTACTGTTATACAGCGCTCCTGTGTTACTATTATACAGCGCTCCTGTGTTACTATTATACAGCGCTCCTGTGTTACTATTATACAGCGCCCCTGTGTTACTATTATACAGCGCTCCTGTGTTACTATTATACAGCGCCCCTGTGTTACTATTATACAGCGCTCCTGTGTTACTGTTATACAGTGCCCCTGTGTTACTGTTATACAGCGCTCCTGTGTTACTGTTATACAGCGCCCCTGTGTTACTATTATACAGCGCTCCTGTGTTACTATTATACAGCGCCCCTGTGTTACTATTATACAGCACTCCTGTGTTACTGTTATACAGCGCCCCTGTGTTACTATTATACAGCGCTCCTGTGTTACTATTATACAGCGCCCCTGTGTTACTATTATACAGCGCCCCTGTGTTACTATTATACAGTGCCCCTGTGTACAGAGTATTACAGGAGAGGAGTGTTATATGATATATATATACATATATAGTGAGGAGCAGAGACCACAGCAGTGCAGAGTATTACAGGAGAGGAGTGTTATATGATTATATATATATAGTGAGGAGCAGAGACCACAGCAGTGCAGAGTATTACAGGAGAGGAGTGTTATATGATTATATATATATATATATAGTGAGGAGCAGAGACCACAGCAGTGCAGAGTATTACAGGAGAGGAGTGTTATATGATTATATATATATATATAGTGAGGAGCAGAGACCACAGCAGTGCAGAGTATTACAGGAGAGGAGTGTTATATGATTATATATATATATATATATAGTGAGGAGCAGAGACCACAGCAGTGCAGAGTATTACAGGAGAGGAGTGTTATATGATATATATATATATATAGTGAGGAGCAGAGACCACAGCAGTGCAGAGTATTACAGGAGAGGAGTGTTATATGATTATATATATATATATAGTGAGGAGCAGAGACCACAGCAGTGCAGAGTATTACAGGAGAGGAGTGTTATATGATTATATATATATATAGTGAGGAGCAGAGACCACAGCAGTGCAGAGTATTACAGGAGAGGAGTGTTATATGATTATATATATATATAGTGAGGAGCAGAGACCACAGCAGTGCAGAGTATTACAGGAGAGGAGTGTTATATGATATATATATATAGTGAGGAGCAGAGACCACAGCAGTGCAGAGTATTACAGGAGAGGAGTGTTATATGATTATATATATATATAGTGAGGAGCAGAGACCACAGCAGTGCAGAGTATTACAGGAGAGGAGTGTTATATGATATATATATATATAGTGAGGAGCAGAGACCACAGTAGTGCAGAGTATTACAGGAGAGGAGTGTTATATGATTATATATATATAGTGAGGAGCAGAGACCACAGCAGTGCAGAGTATTACAGGAGAGGAGTGTTATATGATATATATATATAGTGAGGAGCAGAGACCACAGCAGTGCAGAGTATTACAGGAGAGGAGTGTTATATGATTATATATATAGTGAGGAGCAGAGACCACAGCAGTGCAGAGTATTACAGGAGAGGAGTGTTATATGATTATATATATATAGTGAGGAGCAGAGACCACAGCAGTGCAGAGTATTACAGGAGAGGAGTGTTATATATATATATATATATATATATATATATATATATATATATATATAGTGAGGAGCAGAGACCACAGCAGTGCAGAGTATTACAGGAGAGGAGTGTTATATGATTATATATATATAGTGAGGAGCAGAGACCACAGCAGTGCAGAGTATTACAGGAGAGGAGTGTTATATGATTATATATATATATATATATATAGTGAGGAGCAGAGACCACAGCAGTGCAGAGTATTACAGGAGAGGAGTGTTATATGATTATATATATAGTGAGGAGCAGAGACCACAGCAGTGCAGAGTATTTCCGGATGATGATTATATAGTAGACGTCATTCTTTCTTGGCCTCAGTCTCTGGAGTTTCCCAGTCTCTTCTCTGTCTCTTCTCTTTGTGCCTCTGGCAGTCGTCCAGTAATTCTTACAGTCATTATAGATTGTAGCACATAGAAACGATCCTGCAGCTCTGCTGTCCTTTTATTATCATTCTCTAATTATTATTATATCACATTTAGAGCTGCACTCACTATTCTGCTGTTACATCATGTCTTATCCCCCAGTGCTGCACTCACTATTCTGCAGTTACATCATGTCTTATCCCCCAGAGCTGCACTCACTATTCTGCTGATACATCATGTTTTATCCTCCAGAGCTGCACTCACTATTCTGCTGTTACATCATGTCTTATCCCCCAGAGCTGCACTCACTATTCTGCAGTTACATCATGTCTTATCCTCCAGAGCTGCACTCACTATTCTGCTGTACATCATGTCTTATCCTCCAGAGCTGCACTCACTATTCTGCTGTTACATCATGTCTTATCCTCCAGAGCTACACTCACTATTCTGCTGTTACATCATTTCTTATCCTCCAGAGCTGCACTCACTATTCTGCTGTTACATCATGTCTCATACTCCAGAGCTGCACTCACTATTCTGCTGTTACATCATGTCTTATCCTCCAGAGCTGCACTCACTATTCTGCTGTTACATCCTGTCTTATCCTCCAGAGCTGCACTCACTATTCTGCTGTTACATCATGTCTTATCCTCCAGAGCTGCACTCACTATTCTGCTGTTACATCATGTCTCATACTCCAGAGCTGCACTCACTATTCTGCTGTTGCATCATGTCTTATCCTCCAGAGCTGCACTCACTATTCTGCTGTTACATCCTGTCTTATCCTCCAGAGCTGCACTCACTATTCTGCTGTTACATCCTGTCTTATCCTCCAGTCACCTCCAGAGCTGCACTCACTATTCTGCTGTTACATCGTGTCTTATCCTCCAGTCACCTCCAGAGCTGCACTCACTATTCTGCTGTTACATCGTGTCTTATCCTCCAGTCACCTCCAGAGCTGCACTCACTATTCTGCTGTTACATCTTGTCTTATCCTCCAGTCACCTCCAGAGCTGCACTCACTATTCTGCTGTTACATCGTGTCTTATCCTCCAGTCACCTCCAGAGCTGCACTCACTATTCTGCTGTTACATCGTGTCTTATCCTCCAGTCACCTCCAGAGCTGCACTCACTATTCTGCTGTTACATCGTGTCTTATCCTCCAGTCACCTCCAGAGCTGCACTCACTATTCTGCTGTTACATCATGTCTTATCCTCCACTCACCTCCAGAGCTGCACTCACTATTCTGCGGTTATATCGTGTCTTATCCTCCAGTCACCTCCAGAGCTGTACTATTGAAATCTCCCCCCACAAACACTTTCTGAAGATTATTTGTCTGATAAAAAAACTACAACTCCCATCATGAACAGTGCGGTGATCCCCAGTCTGTGGCTCTCTGGGCATGCTGAGAGTTGTAGTTTTTGCATCTGCTGGAGAACCACAGGTTGGACAATGTGTTAGAATCTGTTAAGGTGAATCAATAAAGTGGGAAAGATTTCCTGATCATCCCAGGTAAGAAGAATCCCTGGCAGCGCCCCCCTGTCCGCAGGTTGTGTGAGGTATTGCAGTAATCCTCATGCTCTTCAGTAGAGCTCAGCTGTAATACCAGACACAACCTATGGAGGAGCGTGGCGCTGCATGTGCATGAAATCAGCCACATCCTCTACAAGCTCTGATATCCCATCATCGGTCCTGAAGGGGTTAACCTGTAAAGCGGAGACTCTGTGACTGCAGGCGGCGGCACGTTCAGGGTTAACTCTCTGGCGATATTTTTACCTTTTGGCGTCATTCTATTCTTCTTTGTCCTTTGGCTGAGACAGACGAGGTGGGACCCGCTTCCTCCTGAGAAGTGAAAGGGCGATGTCGCCCACCCGGCCCCCGACCCCCATTTACTGTAAGGAAACATCTCCACCTTCTCCAGTCCTGGTCAATGTATGGGAGAAACATCCTGACACATTGTAACACTCACAGAGCATTGTCTAGGCTGGATACAATTGTATCACTTCTCAGCTGAGAGCAGGACGAGCTATGTACAATGTATCAGTCTGGAGTCCAGGATGTTTAGCTCACAGAGCATTGTCTAGACTGGATACAATTGTATCACTTCTCAGCTGAGAGCAGGACGAGCTATATACAATGTATCAGTCTGGAGTCCAGGATGTTTAGCTCACAGAGCATTGTCTAGACTGGATACAATTGTATCACTTCTCAGCTGGGAGCAGGACGAGCTATGTACAATGTATCAGTCTGGAGTCCAGGAGGTTTAGCTCACAGAGCATTGTCTAGACTGGATACAATTGTATATACTTCTCAGCTGAGAGCAGGACGAGCTATGTACAATGTATCAGTCTGGAGTCCAGGATGTTTAGCTCACAGAGCATTGTCTAGACTGGATACAATTGTATATACTTCTCAGCTGAGAGCAGGACGAGCTATGTACAATGTATCAGTCTGGAGTCCAGGATGTTTAGCTCACAGAGCATTGTCTAGACTGGATACAATTGTATATACTTCTCAGCTGAGAGCAGGACTAGCTATGTACAATGTATCAGTCTGGGGTCCGGGATGTTTAGCTCACAGAGCATTGTCTAGACTGGATACAATTGTATATACTTCTCAGCTGAGAGCAGGACGAGCTATGTACAATGTATCAGTCTGGGGTCCAGGGTGTTTAGCTCACAGAGCATTGTCTAGACTGGATACAATTGTATCACTTCTCAGCTGACAGCAGGACTAGCTATGTACAATGTATCAGTCTGGGGTCCAGGATATTTAGCTCACAGAGCATTGTCTAGACTGGATACAATTATCACTTCTCAGCTGAGAGCAGGACTATGTACAATGTATCAGTCTGGAGTCCAGGATGTTTAGCTCACAGAGCATTGTCTAGACTGGATACAATTGTATATACTTCTCAGCTGAGAGCAGGACTAGCTATGTACAATGTATCAGTCTGGAGTCCAGGATGTTTAGCTCACAGAGCATTGTCTAGACTGGATACAATTGTATCACTTCTCAGCTGAGAGCAGGACGAGCTATATACAATGTATCAGTCTGGAGTCCAGGATGTTTAGCTCACAGAGCATTGTCTAGACTGGATACAATTGTATCACTTCTCAGCTGGGAGCAGGACGAGCTATGTACAATGTATCAGTCTGGAGTCCAGGAGGTTTAGCTCACAGAGCATTGTCTAGACTGGATACAATTGTATATACTTCTCAGCTGAGAGCAGGACGAGCTATGTACAATGTATCAGTCTGGAGTCCAGGATGTTTAGCTCACAGAGCATTGTCTAGACTGGATACAATTGTATATACTTCTCAGCTGAGAGCAGGACGAGCTATGTACAATGTATCAGTCTGGAGTCCAGGATGTTTAGCTCACAGAGCATTGTCTAGACTGGATACAATTGTATATACTTCTCAGCTGAGAGCAGGACTAGCTATGTACAATGTATCAGTCTGGGGTCCGGGATGTTTAGCTCACAGAGCATTGTCTAGACTGGATACAATTGTATATACTTCTCAGCTGAGAGCAGGACGAGCTATGTACAATGTATCAGTCTGGGGTCCAGGGTGTTTAGCTCACAGAGCATTGTCTAGACTGGATACAATTGTATCACTTCTCAGCTGACAGCAGGACTAGCTATGTACAATGTATCAGTCTGGGGTCCAGGATATTTAGCTCACAGAGCATTGTCTAGACTGGATACAATTATCACTTCTCAGCTGAGAGCAGGACTATGTACAATGTATCAGTCTGGAGTCCAGGATGTTTAGCTCACAGAGCATTGTCTAGACTGGATACAATTGTATATACTTCTCAGCTGAGAGCAGGACTAGCTATGTACAATGTATCAGTCTGGAGTCCAGGATGTTTAGCTCACAGAGCATTGTCTAGACTGGATACAATTGTATCACTTCTCAGCTGAGAGCAGGACGAGCTATATACAATGTATCAGTCTGGAGTCCAGGATGTTTAGCTCACAGAGCATTGTCTAGACTGGATACAATTGTATCACTTCTCAGCTGGGAGCAGGACGAGCTATGTACAATGTATCAGTCTGGAGTCCAGGAGGTTTAGCTCACAGAGCATTGTCTAGACTGGATACAATTGTATATACTTCTCAGCTGAGAGCAGGACGAGCTATGTACAATGTATCAGTCTGGAGTCCAGGATGTTTAGCTCACAGAGCATTGTCTAGACTGGATACAATTGTATATACTTCTCAGCTGAGAGCAGGACGAGCTATGTACAATGTATCAGTCTGGAGTCCAGGATGTTTAGCTCACAGAGCATTGTCTAGACTGGATACAATTGTATATACTTCTCAGCTGAGAGCAGGACTAGCTATGTACAATGTATCAGTCTGGGGTCCGGGATGTTTAGCTCACAGAGCATTGTCTAGACTGGATACAATTGTATATACTTCTCAGCTGAGAGCAGGACGAGCTATGTACAATGTATCAGTCTGGGGTCCAGGGTGTTTAGCTCACAGAGCATTGTCTAGACTGGATACAATTGTATCACTTCTCAGCTGACAGCAGGACTAGCTATGTACAATGTATCAGTCTGGGGTCCAGGATATTTAGCTCACAGAGCATTGTCTAGACTGGATACAATTATCACTTCTCAGCTGAGAGCAGGACTATGTACAATGTATCAGTCTGGAGTCCAGGATGTTTAGCTCACAGAGCATTGTCTAGACTGGATACAATTGTATATACTTCTCAGCTGAGAGCAGGACTAGCTATGTACAATGTATCAGTCTGGAGTCCAGGATGTTTAGCTCACAGAGCATTGTCTAGACTGAATACAATTGTCTTTACTACTATGTGCAGACCAGGAGTGTTTTCATTCACTGACAGCATGCAGAATATTTTAATTAGACAGAATTCAGCGTGCCTCCAGCTGTTGCAAAACTACAACTCCCAGCATGCCCGGGCATACTGGGAGTTGTAGATTTGCAACAGCTGGAGGCACCCTGGTTGGGGTAATTCCGGGATCGGGTGGATACAATGTTTTCCTGTTCTTGGCTTCTTCTCTCTTCCATAATTGGAACCTATAAAACGTTATAATGGGCTCTTGGTTTGTTATTACGGCCCCCCCCCCCCCCCCGGTTCCTCTTTCTTATTCCAGGTGTATTTGCTCAGGGTGTGCGGCGCCCCCCTCAGACCCTCCCTCTGTTATACCTCAATGACTTCCAGTAATGTGATTTCTTACATTTCTTGGCTACAGTTCACACGGGACGGATTCTCAGTTGCTCACATGGTCCTAAATCAGGGTTGGGGAACCAAGGGCCGTATCCACTCTGCAGGGCCGGACCATGTGATTTCAGTAGTTACTAATCTATCTGTCTTGCGCCGTATTTGTATGGCGTGAGACGGTGCCGCCAGATGTTCCCAGCCTATCGCGTTGCGGCTTCCCCCAGAATGCATTGCAAGACCGCGCTGAATGTATGAATGGAATGCATCCAGGAAAAATACCATTGTCGCACACAAAAAAAAACAAAATAAATAAATTAAATTAAATAAATAAATAAATAATAATAAATAAAACATATATATATATATATATATATATATATATTTCTTTTTTCATGGTTTTATTGCAATTTTTCTCTAAATTAAAGGGGTACTCCGGTGGAAAACAATTTTTTTCAAATCAACCGATGCCGGACAAATTTGTAAATAACTACTATTTAAAAATCTTAACCCTTCCAGTACTTATTAGCTGCTCTATGCTCCACAGGATGTTGTGTAGTTCTTTCCAGTCTGACCACAGTGCTCTCTGCTGCCACCTCTGTAAATGTCAGGAACTGTCCGGAGCAGGAGATGTTTGCTATGGCGATTCGCTCCTACTCTGGACAGTTCCTGACATCAACAGAGGTGTCAGCAGAGAGCACTGGGGTCAGACAGAAAAGAACTACACAACTTCCTGTGGAGTATACAGCAGCTGATAAGTACTGGAAGGATTACGATTTTGATATAGAAGAAATTTACAAATCTGTATAACTTTCTGGCACCAGTTCATAAAAATAAAATAAAATAAAATAAAATTACACCAGAGTACCCCTTTAAGTGTGACTTTGCAGTTGAAGCCGTCATTAGCCAGTAAAACTGCGCATTCTGCCCCACCCCATATTTCCCTAGTACCCACTAGAACCAGAGGTACTGGGAAGAGTCCGGTACTGGCCCGCCTGAACTGAGTCTGGAGCAGTAGCAGGCTGGTAGTATTAGGCCAAGAATGCCTGGGGTGCCAGGCTGCCACTGCCATGTTGGTATCTGGATGGTTTTGGAAAAATAATTGGGAATTCTATGCATTTTATTTATTTATTATGAAAACCAATTCTATAGGGCACCCCCATATTTTCCAAAACCATCTAGATACAAACCAAGCAGTAGCAGCCTGGCACTACCAAGATTGGAAAGAGGATTTATTTTGGTCCTTCCCAGCCTTATAGTGCCAGTCTGCTACTGTCCCAGACTCAGTCCATGGTATTTTAGAGTCTAAGCCTCTCCGTACTCAGCTCTGCCCAGTCAGGTGGGTATATAGGGAAGGTTAGCATTATCTGTTTTATGGGCTAACCCTAAGCCCTGGCCTGGTAATGGATAACGTCAATCAGAAGGCTTCCTCTACTAAGCAAAAAAAAAAACAACAACAACACACAAGTTAAAAAACAACAAAAAAAACAACACTTTATTAAAAATATCTACTCTCCTCAGAACCCTTATTCACCATCAAAAAACCCCAAAATAAATAAAATATATATTTTTGGGGTCTGATGTAGTCTAATTTACTTCCATAAAAAAACAAAAACAAAAACACAACAACAACAAATAAAACAATTTAAAAAATAAAAATAAAAAAATAAAAAAACATTTAAAGGGGTACTCCACCCCTTAGACGTCTTATCCCATTTCAAAAGGATAGGGGACCCCCGCAATCTCGGCCACGGTACCCCAGACATCCAGTGCATGGAGTGAACTTCGCTCCCTGCCGGATGACTGGCAAAGTGGGGTGGAGGCTCGTTCCGTCACGGTCACGCCCTCTCAATGCAAGTCTATGGGAGGGGGCGTGACTGACCGTCACGCCCCCTCCCATAGACTTGCATTGAGGGGGATTGGCCGTGACGTCACGAGCCTCCGGCACACCAGGTGCAGCAGGGTGATCCCCAGCAGTCGGACCCCCGCGAGCAGACATCTTATCCCCTATCCTTCGGATAGGGGATAAGATGTCTAGGGGCGGAGTACCCCTTTAACAAAAAGTTCTGCAGAGAAGTTGGAATTATGAGAGGAAAGATCAACTATAGCGCCATCTATGGGCTGCCCAGAATTAGCAGTTGGTATTATGGGGTCTCCTCATCCCCCTATAGGCTGTGACTTTGGCACAATTTGGCGATTGCTCCCGGTGGTGTCGACTGTGTCTGCGGATTCACCCGTTCACCGCGCGCCAGGTTCTGTATGAGGCTCCAGTCGCCATCTTGTTCATTCCTGTATTGTTGTAGCTGCTTTGTTCTTCCTCCAACAAATGTAAAACATTAAACTTTAAACCACATTGATTTCTAAGAAGACTTTGTAATTATTGTGTAAGAGGAGAAAACGATAAGAAAGGAAGTGAAATCTGCAGAATCAACACGAAAGGGATTACACCACATCTTCTGCTGTAACAGTGTGAGAGTGTTATGTATGAGTGTCCAGCAGAATAGTGAGTGCAGCTCTATACAGGATATAACTCAGGATCAGTACAGGATAAGTAATGTAATGTATGTACACAGTAATCTCACCAGCAGAATAGTGAGTACAGCTCTGGGGTATAATACAGGATATAACTCAGGATCAGTACAGGATAAGTAATGTAATGTATGTACACAGTGACCTCACCAGCAGAATAGTGAGTACAGCTCTGGAGTATAATACAGGATATAACTCAGGATCAGTACAGGATAAGTAATGTAATGTATGTACACAGTGACCTCACCAGCAGAATAGTGAGTACAGCTCTGGGGTATAATACAGTATATAACTCAGGATCAGTACAGGATAAGTAATGTAATGTATGTACACAGTGACCTCACCAGCAGAATAGTGAGTACAGCTCTGGAGTATAATACAGTATATAACTCAGGATCAGTACAGGATAAGTAATGTAATGTATGTACACAGTGACCTCACCAGCAGAATAGTGAGTACAGCTCTGGAGTATAATACAGGATATAACTCAGGATCAGTACAGGATAAGTAATGTATGTACACAGTGATCTCACCAGCAGAATAGTGAGTGCAGCTCTGGGGTATAATACAGGATATAACTCAGGATCAGTACAGGATAAGTAATGTAATGTATGTACACAGTGACCTCACCAGCAGAATAGTGAGTACAGCTCTGGAGTATAATACAGGATATAACTCAGGATCAGTACAGGATAAGTAATGTAATGTATGTACACAGTGACCTCACCAGCAGAATAGTGAGTACAGCTCTGGAGTATAATACAGGATATAACTCAGGATCAGTACAGGATAAGTAATGTAATGTATGTACACAGTGACCTCACCAGCAGAATAGTGAGTACAGCTCTGGAGTATAATACAGGATATAACTCAGGATCAGTACAGGATAAGTAATGTAATGTATGTACACAGTGACCTCACCAGCAGAATAGTGAGTGCAGCTCCAGGATATAATACAGGATGTATCCCCTGCTCTGTATATTGATGTATATGATATCTGTATTAGACGCTGATCTTCTCCTTTGTTCTCCCTCAGGTTCTCTCTCACAATCTCTGTACGTTGCTGAACGTTCCGCATGATCCGGTGGCTCTGGAGGAACATTTCCGGGATGATGATGAGGGTCCCGTGTCCAACCAGGGTTACATGCCGTACCTGAATAAATTCATCCTGGATAAGGTGAGATGATCCAGAATATTATAATAATGCACCCAGTGTGGTCAGAGGGGGATCTGCCTGTAGGATATTTAGGTTTTCTTGCTACTAAAGGATTTTACCAGTTCTATTATGATTTTAAAAATCTTCATTTTTTCATGTACACTTTACAAGATCTCTGCTTGCTGTCACTGAATGGAGGTCCATTGCAGGACGCGGTGTGTCTGCTAAACATTATCAGGACAGATGGGGAAAAAAATATTAAAGAGGATTAACGAAGCGCTCCGAGAATTTTATTTCTTCTTCTATAGTGCAGCATAGTCTATTATTATAGAATAATGAAGAGGTTCTTGTGTATGCCTTGTGCTTACCTGTTTTAGCTGATGTGGCAGGCACAAGGTGCTTCAGCCATACTGATTTGAAACCTTATCACAGAAAGGATTTCCTATTGTTGTCTACATGTCCCATTAATTATCTGGCTTTGCAGAGAGATGGGTGTGGAGTCTGATCACTGCAGTTCGCCTAATGTTTTTTTTTTTACTCAAAGTTGATTTTACCAGAAAGAGAAGAGCTGGGACTCTTATGTATCAGACAGGTGAGGATGCCCCTTTATGGTTTCCCAGTCACCATGGTGTGACCCCCTGATTACTTATTAGAAAGCTTTCACCAACAGGGGTGATGGTGGTTGTAGGGTCTATTTGAGGTTATTATCTGTAGTGGAGGGCCCCTTTAATCTTCAGCACCTGGGTTGTTAGGAGACATTGATACCAGGATTATCTTGTTCCTCTGTGTCATTTAATATGAGATTTACCTGTCCCAGGGATCAGCAAACAATGGAACAATTACCAGGAACACAGAGAAAACCCCTCAAATCTCTGCCAGGTATCGTTGCGGGGATCGGTGTTAGAATGTGTCCCCTCTCCCAAACTAATATTTACAGAAAATTATTCAGATAAGAACAATGGATCAGATAATAATGGATCAGATAATAATGGATCAGATAATAATGGATCAGATAAAAATGGATCAGATAATAATGGATCAGATATAACAATGGATGAGATATAATAATGGATCAGATAATAATGGATCAGATAATAATGGATCAGATAATAATGGATCAGATAATAATGGATCAGATAATAATGGATCAGATAATAATGGATCAGATATAACAATGGATCAGATATAATAATGGATCAGATAATAACAATGGATCAGATAATAATGGATCAGATAATAATGGATCAGATATAACAATGGAACAGATATAACAATGGATCAGATATAATAATGGATCAGATATAATAATGGATCAGATAATAATGGATCAGATGATAACAATGGATCAGATAATAATGGATCAGATAATAATGGATCAGATATAATAATGGATCAGATAATAATGGATCAGATGATAACAATGGATCAGATGATAACAATGGATCAGATAATAATGGATCAGATAATAATGGATCAGATAATAATGGATCAGATAATAATGGATCAGATAATAATGGATCAGATATAACAATGGATCAGATATAACAATGGATCAGATATAATAATGGATCAGATAATAATGGATCAGATAATAATGGATCAGATATAACAATGGATCAGATATAACAATGGATCAGATATAATAATGGATCAGATAATAATGGATCAGATGATAACAATGGATCAGATAATAACCATGGATCAGATAATAATGGATCAGATATAACAATGTATCAGATGATGATAATGGATCAGATATAGCAATGGATCAGATGATAACAATGGATCAGATAATAATGGATCAGATGTAACAATGGATCAGATATAACAATGAATCAGATATAACAATGGATAAGATATAACAAAGGATCAGATATAACAATGGATCAGATATAACAAAGGATCAGATATAACAATGGATCAGATGATAATAATGGATCAGATATAACAATGGATCAGATGATAATAATGGATCAGATATAACAATGGATCAGATGATAATAATGGATCAGATATAACAATGAATCAGATATAACAATGGATCAGATATAACAAAGGATCAGATATAACAAAGGATCAGAAGACAGCAGTTCCCATCCTCCATGTTCTTCCTTCCCTCGCTCTTCTTATTCTTTACAATTTTCCCAGTGATTCATTGTTAGAATATATAAGATGTTCCTGTCTGTCATACATGGTGTCACCCTGAGACAGCCCAGCATGGCAGACGGGATCCTCCCTGACCTCTATTCTACACAATGAGGAAGTAAGAAACGAAGGCCGTTATATTATAATGACCATGATCTATATATATACTGAGCGGATCACGTGGCACCCAGGATACTGTGATTGTGACATCAGTCTGGACCAAGTAAAGTAGAGTGTGCAGGAGAGAAAGCATGAGAGACAAGGAGGGTGTGCAGGAGAGAAAGCATGAGAGACAAGGGGGGTGTGCAGGAGAGAAAGCATGAGAGACAAGGGGGTGTGCAGGAGAGAAAGCATGAGAGACAAGGGGGGGGTGCAGGAGAGAAAGCATGAGAGACAAGGAGGGTGTGCAGGAGAGAAAGCATGAGAGACAAGGGGGGTGTGCAGGAGAGAAAGCATGAGAGACAAGGGGGGTGTGCAGGAGAGAAAGCATGAGAGACAAGGGGGGTGTGCAGGAGAGAAAGCATGAGAGACAAGGGGGGTGTGCAGGAGAGAAAGCATGAGAGACAAGGAGGGTGTGCAGGAGAGAAAGCATGAGAGACAAGGGGGGGGGGGGTGCAGGAGAGAAAGCATGAGAGACAAGGAGGGTGTGCAGGAGAGAAAGTATGAGAGACAAAGAGGGTGTGCAGGAGAGAAAGCATGAGAGACAAGGGGGGTGTGCAGGAGAGAAAGCATGAGAGACAAGGGGGGTGTGCAGGAGAGAAAGCATGAGAGACAAGGAGGGTGTGCAGGAGAGAAAGCATGAGAGACAAGGGGGTGTGCAGGAGAGAAAGCATGAGAGACAAGGAGGGTGTGCAGGAGAGAAAGCATGAGAGACAAGGGGTGTGTGCAGGAGAGAAAGCATGAGAGACAAGGGGGGGGGGTGCAGGAGAGAAAGCATGAGAGACAAGGGGGGGTGCAGGAGAGAAAGCATGAGAGACAAGGGGGTGTGCAGGAGAGAAAGCATGAGAGACAAGGAGGGTGTGCAGGAGAGAAAGCATGAGAGACAAGGAGGGTGTGCAGGAGAGAAAGCATGAGAGACAAGGAGGGTGTGCAGGAGAGAAAGCATGAGAGACAAGGGGGGGTGCAGGAGAGAAAGCATGAGAGACAAGGAGGGTGTGCAGGAGAGAAAGCATGAGAGACAAGGGGGGGGGGGGTGCAGGAGAGAAAGCATGAGAGACAAGGGGGGGGTGCAGGAGAGAAAGCATGAGAGACAAGGAGGGTGTGCAGGAGAGAAAGCATGAGAGACAAGGAGGGTGTGCAGGAGAGAAAGCATGAGAGACAAGGGGGGTGTGCAGGAGAGAAAGCATGAGAGACAAGGGGGGTGTGCAGGAGAGAAAGCATGAGAGACAAGGGTGTGTGTGCAGGAGAGAAAGCATGAGAGACAAGGGGGGTGCAGGAAAGAGAGCATGAGAGACAAGGAGGGTGTGCAGGAGAGAAAGCATGAGAGACAAGGGGTGTGTGCAGGAGAGAAAGCATGAGAGACAGGGGGGGGGGGGTGCAGGAGAGAAAGCATGAGAGACAAGGGGGGGTGCAGGAGAGAAAGCATGAGACAAGGGGGGTGTGCAGGAGAGAAAGCATGAGAGACATGGAGGGTGTGCAGGAGAGAAAGCATGAGAGACAAGGGGGTGTGCAGGAGAGAAAACATGAGAGACAAGGAGGGTGCAGGACAGAAAGCATGAGAGACAAGGGGTGTGTGCAGGAGAGAAAGCATGAGAGACAAGGAGGGTGCAGGACAGAAAGCATGAGAGACAAGGGGGGTGTGCAGGAGAGAAAGCATGAGAGACAAGGGGGGTGTGCAGGAGAGAAAGCATGAGAGACAAGGGGGGGTGCAGGAGAGAAAGCATGAGAGACAAGGGGGTGTGCAGGAGAGAAAGCATGAGAGACAAGGGGGGGGGGGTGCAGGAGAGAAAGCATGAGAGACAAGGGGGGTGTGCAGGAGAGAAAGCATGAGAGACAAGGGGGGTGTGCAGGAGAGAAAGCATGAGAGACAAGGGGGGTGTGCAGGAGAGAAAGCATGAGAGACAAGGGGGGTGTGCAGGAGAGAAAGCATGAGAGACAAGGGGGTGTGCAGGAGAGAAAGCATGAGAGACAAGGGGGGTGTGCAGGAGAGAAAGCATGAGAGACAAGGGGGTGTGCAGGAGAGAAAGCATGAGAGACAAGGGGGGGGGTGCAGGAGAGAAAGCATGAGAGACATGGAGGGTGTGCAGGAGAGAAAGCATGAGAGACAAGGGGGGGTGTGCAGGAGAGAAAGCATGAGAGACATGGGGGGTGTGCAGGAGAGAAAGCATGAGAGACATGGAGGGTGTGCAGGAGAGAAAGCATGAGAGACAAGGGGGGGGGGTGCAGGAGAGAAAGCATGAGAGACAAGGGGGGGTGTGCAGGAGAGAAAGCATGAAAGACAAGGGGGTGTGCAGGAGAGAAAGCATGAGAGACAAGGGGGTGTGCAGGAGAGAAAGCATGAGAGACAAGGGGGGTGTGCAGGAGAGAAAGCATGAAAGACAAGGAGGGTGTGCAGGAGAGAAAGCATGAGAGACAAGGGGGTGTGCAGGAGAGAAAGCATGAGAGACAAGGGGGGTGTGCAGGAGAGAAAGCATGAGAGACAAGGGGGGTGTGCAGGAGAGAAAGCATGAGAGACAAGGGGGGTGTGCAGGAGAGAAAGCATGAGAGACAAGGGGGTGTGCAGGAGAGAAAGCATGAGAGACAAGGGGGGTGTGCAGGAGAGAAAGCATGAGAGACAAGGGGGGTGTGCAGGAGAGAAAGCATGAGAGACAAGGGGGGTGTGCAGGAGAGAAAGCATGAGAGACAAGGGGGGTGTGCAGGAGAGAAAGCATGAGAGACAAGGGGGGTGTGCAGCTGCCGTTTTTCGATACATTCAGGGGATGAGATCCATTGTAGTCTCAGACCTCCCCCATTGTAACGTCCCATTCACACGTTCAGGATTTTGGGGAGGATCAGCTGCGAATTCGGCTGTGTTATCAGGACTAGGTCAGCCTGGACGAACAATGGACATCTCCATTCACTGACAGCAAGCGGATCTTTTCTTTCTGCAGTGATTTACATTGGACAAACCCTTTAAACATCGTCACCTCTGGACCCTGTATAGCGTTATCTGCATTTGGTGTAAAGTCATTTTTGCAACATTATGGACATGAAATGACACATTGTGACGAAAAGGCTCAATGCAATAGACGAGGGAATTACAGAATGGATTACATCTAGAGCAGTGGTCTCAAACTGTGGCCCTCCAGATGTTGCAAAACTTCAACACCCAGCATGCCCGGACAGCCAACGGCTGTCCGGGCATGCTGGGAGTTGAAGTTTTGCAACAGCTGGAGGCACACTGGTTGGGAAAGACTGCTTTAGATTGCCATGAGGGCATGCTGGGAGTTGAAGTTTTGCAACAGCTGGAGGCACACTGGTTGGGAAAGACTACTTTGGATTCTGCAGTTTGACTTTGTCCTAGGCCCAGTGAGGTCATAGGGTGAATCTATGGGGCTCCTGGGAGTTGAGGTTTTGCAACATCTGGAGGGCCACAGTTTGAGACCACTGCTGTAGAGGAGTCTGACAGCAAGTGCTCAGTTTACCTCCAGCGCCACCACTGGTGAAATGAAGAATTGCACAGCTCTCTGGAATCAATATGCGGCCTATGATGACTTTGGGGGCTTGTTAGGGAGACCCCCACCTGTCTATGGTGGCGCCAGGACAGCTCAGAGGTTCCTGCATCATAACGGATTTACGTTAGTCACCGACCCAGAAATATCTAAAGGAAACGGGTGAATCAGAATCGCAGATCGGAACGTCTGGTGACTAAGAGCAGAAGAACAATGGAGGCCGCTGAGAGGAAGAGAAGAAGAAAAAACCAATACAGGGAATCAAGGGCTACAGGATCAACATAGGGAGAAGAACATATAACTCAGGATCAGCACAGGATCAGTAATATCCAGAGCAGGAGAGGTTTGCTATGGAAATTTGCTTCTGCTCTGGACAGTTCCTGACACGGACAGAGGTGGCAGCAGAGAGCACTGTGTCTGACTGGAAAGACTACATGACTTCCTCCAGGATATACAGCAGCTGATCAGTACTGGAAAGACTACATGACTTCCTCCAGGATATACAGCAGCTGATAAGTACTGGAAAGACTACATGACTCCTCCAGGACATACAGCAGCTGATCAGTACTGGAAAGACTACATGACTCCTCCAGGACATACAGCAGCTGATAAGTACTGGAAAGACTACATGACTCCTCCAGGACATACAGCAGCTTATCAGTACTGGAAAGACTACATGACTCCTCCAGGACATACAGCAGCTGATAAGTACTGGAAAGACTACATGACTCCTCCAGGACATACAGCAGCTTATCAGTACTGGAAAGACTACATGACTTCCTCCAGGACATACAGCAGCTGATCAGTACTGGAAAGACTACATGACTCCTCCAGGACATACAGCAGCTGATAAGTACTGGAAAGACTACATGACTCCTCCAGGACATACAGCAGCTTATCAGTACTGGAAAGACTACATGACTCCTCCAGGACATACAGCAGCTGATAAGTACTGGAAAGACTACATGACTCCTCCAGGACATACAGCAGCTTATCAGTACTGGAAAGACTACATGACTTCCTCCAGGATATACAGCAGCTGATAAGTACTGGAAAGACTACATGACTCCTCCAGGACATACAGCAGCTGATAAGTACTGGAAAGACTACATGACTCCTCCAGGACATACAGCAGCTGATCAGTACTGGAAAGACTACATGACTTCCTCCAGGACATACAGCAGCTGATAAGTACTGGAAAGACTACATGACTTCCTCCAGGACATACAGCAGCTGATCAGTACTGGAAAGACTACATGACTTCCTCCAGGATATACAGCAGCTGATCAGTACTGGAAAGACTACATGACTCCTCCAGGGTATACAGCAGCTGATAAGTACTGGAAAGACTACATGACTTCCTCCAGGACATACAGCAGCTGATAAGTACTAGAAAGACTACATGACTCCTCCAGAAAATACAGCAGCTGATCAGTACTGGAAAGACTACATGACTCCTCCAGGATATACAGCAGCTGATAAGTACTGGAAAGACTACATGACTCCTCCAGGGTATACAGAAGCTGATAAGTACTGGAAAGATAACATGACTCCTCCAGGATATACAGCAGCTGATAAGTACTGGAAAGACTATATGACTTCCACCAGGACATACAGCAGCTGATCAGTACTGGAAAGACTACATGACTCCTCCAGAAAATACAGCAGCTGATAAGTACTGGAAAGACTACATGACTCCTCCAGAAAATACAGCAGCTGATCAGTACTGGAAAGACTACATGACTTCCTCCAGAACATACAGCAGCTGATCAGTACTGGAAAGACATCATGACTCCTGCAGGACATACAGCAGCTGATCAGTACTGGAAAGACTACATGACTCCTCCAGAACATACAGCAGCTGATCAGTACTGGAAAGACTACATGACTCCTCCAGGACATACAGCAGCTAATCAGTACTGGAAAGACTACATGACTTCCTCCAGGACATACAGCAGCTGATAAGTACTGGAAAGACTACATGACTCCTCCAGGACATACAGCAGCTGATCAGTACTGGAAAGACTAAATGACTCCTCCAGGACATACAGCAGCTGATCAGTACTGGAAAGACTACATGACTCCTCCTGGACATACAGCAGCTGATAAGTACTGGAAAGACTACATGACTCCTCCAGGACATACAGCAGCTGATAAGTACTGGAAAGACTACATGACTCCTCCAGGACTTAGAGCAGCTGATAAGTACTGGAAAGACTACATGACTCCTCCAGGACATACAGCAGCTTATAAGTACTGGAAAGACTACATGACTCCCCCAGGGTATACAGCAGCTGATCAGTACTGGAAAGACTACATGACTCCTCCAGGATATACAGCAGCTGATCAGTACTGGAAAGACTACATGACTCCTCCAGAACATACAGCAGCTGATCAGTACTGGGAAGACTAGTATGGCCAACGACTCTCCGGGCATGCTGGGAGTTGTAGTTCTGCAACAGCTGGAGGCATTCTGGTTGGAAACCCTGATTTCTGGGATAACATTTCTGCCCCAGTTGCTGTGGATCCAGATTACCATGATAAAGCCGGAGATGCTGCGATTACCCCCCCCCCCCTCCGCCCCCCCCCCCTCCATGCCCCCCGCCCGGCCTGCTGTGAGCCCCTCCCCCATTTATGAAACCTCGGCCAAGATTCTTGTTTTTCACAGATGCAAATGAATTATTGATCTTGCAGACAAGCAAATGGGGCGAGTGAACAGGGGGCTCATTGTGACCCCGGGGGGACGGGCAGACGGGGGTCCTGGCCCCGAGCCCAGAAAAACAACTTCATCTTATAACATGAATCTCCCAGGGATGAAGAATGGCGACTCGTGTAACTAGAAAGGAGCGCGGAATACAGATGAAGATAAAGGCCCCCCCAGAACGGGCTCCTCAGCTGCTGACATTGGGCAATGCTTTTTTAACCCCTTAGGTGACACAGACAATGGGAAACCTCACGCATTGGAGTCATGCAACCTTGGCACCAATAGCTATCAAGCCCCGAAATCTTCATATACTATATAACTTCTAAGGCCCACCCCGTACCTATCAGGGAAACATTGGTGCTCAGTTTGTCGTATACAGAGCACTAAACCCCCCTGCACTGACAGAGTTACATGATAAAAATCTGTTTCTCTGAAGCCACCACCAGGGGGAGCTCACTGCATACTGATTATACATAAGACTCAATGATAAATCTGTATGCAATGAGCTCCCCCTGGTGGTGGCTGCAGGCAGATGAAAAGTTATCATCCAGCTAATAAAGTCCTCATGTTATGTTACCCAAACACATAGTCTGTAAGGTGAAAAATAGGCTGGTCGCAACGGGGTTAAAAAATAGATCCAACACTCTGCACTGATTCCTTCTTAAAGGGGTACAAAGGGGTATACAAAGGATATACAAAGGATAGGGGATAAGATGTCTGATCGCGGGCGGCCCACCACTGGGGACCCCTGCAATCCCCCCTGCAGCAGCCCAGAGCTAAGTTTTCTCCGAGGCTGATGATGGAAGGTGCAGGGGATGGGCCATTGTGATCTCACAGTCCGCCCCCTTGTGATGTCATGCCCCACCCCCGCAATACAAGTCTATGGGAGGGGGCATGAAGCCCCTTCCATAGACTTGCATTGAGGGGGGCGGACGTGACGTCAAGAGCCCGGCCCCTCCTCCGCCCATCATCAGCCTCGAGAGAAAACTTAGCTCTGGGCTGCTGAGGTACCGGCTGCTGCAGGGGGGATTGCGGGGGTCCCCAGTGGCGGGCCCCCCGCAATCAGACATCTTATCCCCTATCCTTTGGAGTAACCCTTCAATATATCCGTATAAAGGTTGGGTCTCAGATTGTTGTGCACAGAGCTCTAAACTCCCTGCATAGACGTAGAAGAAATACACAATAAAATTCTGTTAGTCTGAAGCCATCACTAGGGGGAGCTCACTGCATACTGATTATACATTGAACTGAATGATAAATCTGTATACAGTGGAGTCTGCATGCAGATAACATTCTGAGCAGACAAAAAGAAAAAAAAAACAGTCATTAAAATCGGTTGGTTACTAAGGGGTTAACAAAATAGACCCACAAATCTGCATTGATTCATTATTAATATACCTGTATAGAGGTTGGAGTTCAGTTTGTTGTATACAAAGTTCTTAACCTTCTGCACAACTATAGAGTAACATGATAAAATCCTGTTTGTCTGAAGCCACCACCAGGGGGAGCTCACTGCATACTGATTATACATTAGACTCAATGATAAATCTGTATAGTCAGCTCCCCCTAGTGTTGGCTGCTGCAGACAAAAAAAAAAGAAGAACTGACTGCCTTGATGTGTTCTCAGTGCTGCCATCTCTTGTCATTCCTTACAACAGTGGTCTCCAGCTGTTGCAAAACTACAACTCCCAGCATGCCCGGACAGCCAACGGCTGGTATTTGTAGTTTTGCAACAGCAGGAGAGTCACTGAATGTGTTGGCCACTTAATGACTTATACGGTTATACGGCCGTACTATCGCTCACGGGTACAGGGGTCTTCTAGGCCGGGGGCTGGAATTGTTTTACACTTTGGGATACAAATTTTGTACCGAATATTTACGATATTTTTTTCCCTTTTTTTTTTTAAGGTCCAAGGAGAATTTGACAAGGTGGAGTTCTACAGGATGTGCTGGACTCTGTGCGCCAAGAAGCACCTGGTGCGGAGTTCCCTGTGCATCAGCGAGGACAGCGCCTTCAAGGTCTGGACCATCTTCAACTTCCTGGCCGACGACAAGTATCCGCTCACCTTGGTCCCCGAGGAGGTAAGAGGCTGGGGGGGGGGGGGGGGTGGGGGGGGGGCGGCTATGTTTCTGTTTTGCTTTTGTTTGTCGCTCACATTTATAACGCTGTAAAGTTTTATGCTTCGTCTGTAAATATTTTTATGAATCTGCGCCGGGTGGTGACTCCATTCCTGGCCAGAGCTGCTCCACCAGAGTCACGGAGGTGGCGGCACAATTATTGTTAATAATAATAATAATAATAATAATAATCATAGTAATGATAAGTAAAAGTTAGTTCGGTTTTTTATTTTTTTATTGCTTCCTCCAGAGCTGCCTTCACATTTCTGCTTATGTCCATTAACCAATATGCAGCGCACTGTCTGCTGTATGTCTATTGGACTTGTTACATCTGCTGCATTGTCTATTGGACTTGTTACATCTGCTGCATTGTCTATTGGACTTGTTACATCTGCTGCATTGTCTATTGGACTTGTTACATCTGCTGCATTGTCTATTGGACTTGTTACATCTGCTGCATTGTCTATTGGACTTGTTTCTTCTGCTGCATTGTCTAAGTTTTATGCTTCATCTGTAAATATTTTTATGAATCTGCGCCGGGTGGTGACTCCATTCCTGGCCAGAGCTGCTCCACCAGAGTCACGGAGGTGGCGGCACAATTCTTGTTAATAATAATAATAATCATAGTAATAATAAGTAAAAGTTAGTTCGTTTTTTTATTTTTTTATTGCTTCCTCCAGAGCTGCCTTCACATTTCTGCTTATGTCCATTAACCAATATGCAGTGCACTGTCTGCTGTATGTCTATTGGACTTGTTATGTCTGCTGCATTGTCTATTGGACTTGTTATGTCTGCTGCATTGTCTATTGGACTTGTTATGTCTTATGCATTGTGTATTGGACTTGTTACATCTGCTGCATTGTGTATTGGACTTGTTACATCTGCTGCATTGTCTATTGGACTTGTTACATCTGCTGCATTGTCTATTGGACTTGTTTGTTCTGCTGCATTGTCTATTGGACTTGTTACATCTGCTGCATTGTGTATTGGACTTGTTACATCTGCTGTATGTCTATTTGACTTGTTACATCTGCTGCATTGTCTATTGGACTTGTTACATCTGCTGCATTGTCTATTTGACTTGTTACATCTGCTGCATTGTCTATTGGACTTGTTACATCTGCTGCATTGTCTATTGGACTTGTTTCTACTGCTGCATTGTCTATTGGACTTGTTATGTCTGCTGCATTGTGTATTGGACTTGTTACATCTGCTGCATTGTGTATTGGACTTGTTATGTCTGCTGCATTGTCTATTGGACTTCTTACATCTGCTGCATTGTCTATTGGATTTGTTACATCTGCTGCATTGTGTATTGGACTTGTTACGTCTGCTGCATTGTGTATTGGACTTGTTATGTCTGCTGCATTGTCTATTGGACTTGTTTCTTCTGCTGCATTGTCTATTGGATTTGTTACATCTGCTGCATTGTCTATTGGACTTGTTATGTCTGCTGCATTGTCTATTGAACTTGTTAAATCTGCTGCATTGTCTATTGGACTTGTTACATCTGCTGCATTGTCTATCGGACTTGTTATGTCTGCTGTATGTCTATTGGACTTGTTATGTCTGCTGCATTGTCTATTGGACTTGTTATGTCTGCTGCATTGTCTATTGGACTTGTTACATCTGCTGCATTGTCTATTGGACTTGCTACATCCGCTGCATTGTCTATTGGACTTGTTATGTCTGCTGCATTGTCTATTGGACTTGTTACATCTGCTGCATTGTCTATTGGACTTGTTACATCTGCTGCATTGTCTATCGGACTTGTTATGTCTGCTGCATTGTCTATTGGACTTGTTATGTCTGCTGCATTGTCTATTGGACTTGTTACATCTGCTGCATTGTCTATTGGACTTGCTACATCCGCTGCATTGTCTATTGGACTTGTTATGTCTGCTGCATTGTCTATTGGACTTGTTACATCTGCTGCATTGTCTATTGGACTTGTTATGTCTGCTGCATTGTCTATTGGACTTGTTTCTTCTGCTGCATTGTCTATTGGACTTGTTACATCTGCTGCATTGTCTATTGGACTTGTTATGTCTTATGCATTGTGTATTGGACTTGTTACATCTGCTACATTGTCTATTTGACTTGTTAAATCTGCTGCATTGTCTATTGGACTTGTTATGTCTGCTGAATTGTCTATTGGACTTGTTATGTCTGCTGCATTGTCTATTGGACTTGTTACATCTGCTGCATTGTCTATTGGACTTGTTATGTCTGCTGCATTGTCTATTGGATTTGTTACATCTGCTGCATTGTCTATTGGACTTGTTATGTCTGCTGCATTGTCTATTGGACTTGTTAAATCTGCTGCATTGTCTATTGGACTTGTTAAATCTGCTGCATTGTCTATTGGACTTGAAGTCCACCTTCTGTCACATGACCAGCTCAGGCTTTGGCTTTCACCTCTATGCTTTACACTACAACTCTGATTTATTAGGAGTTTCTACCTTCTTCTGTTGCAGGCAGATACCAGGTTCTCACTGCACTTATATATGGTTGTTTTCAGCTGTAAAGTATGGAGGATATAGCGCTCTATATATCACACACCTGATGTACACCGAGGGGAAAGAGGAAGTGCCCGATCTGTGCAGAATGTTTTATTACTTGGAGTTTTAACCAACTTCTCATCCCAGCTGAACGTTTCCTATCTATAGTCACCTATAATGACAGGAAGGTTTCACAGATGAGTTGCCTTTGGTGACGCACTAGGTTATGCTGCCCCCACTATGATCACTGTAGGGATGGTATTGGGCAGGTGATGGGCAGTACCTGGTTTCCTCCAGACATGATGCTGCCCCCACTATGATCACTGTAGGGATGGTATTGGGCAGGTGATGGGCAGTGCCTGGTTTCCCCCAGACATGATGCTGCCCCCACCATGATCACTGTAGGGATGGTATTGGGCAGGTAATGGGCAGTGCTTGGTTTCCCTCAGACATGATGCTGCCCCCACCATGATCACTGTAGGGATGGTATTGGGCAGGTGATGGGCAGTGCCTGGTTTCCCCCAGACATGATGCTGCCCCCACCATGATCACTGTAGGGATGGTATTGGGCAGGTGATGGGCAGTACCTGGTTTCCCCCAGACATGATGCTGCCCCCACCATGATCACTGTAGGGATGGTATTGGGCAGGTGATGGCAGTACCTGGTTTCCTCCAGACATGATGCTGCCCCCACCATGATCACTGTAGGGATGGTATTGGGCAGTACCTGGTTTCCTCCAAACATGATGCGGCCCCCACCATGATCACTGTAGGGATGGTATTGGGCAGGTGATGGGCAGTACCTGGTTTCCCCCAGACATGATGCTGCCCCCACCATGATCACTGTAGGGATGGTATTGGGCAGGTGATGGGCAGTACCTGGTTTCCTCCAGACATGATGCTGCTCCCACCATGATCACTGTAGGGATGGTATTGGGCAGTACCTGGTTTCCTCCAGACATGATGCTGCCCCCACCATGATCACTGTAGGGATGGTATTGGGCAGGTGATGGGCAGTTCCTGGTTTCCCCCAGACATGATGCTGCCCCCACTATGATCACTGTAGGGATGGTATTGGGCAGGTGATGGGCAGTGCCTGGTTTCCCCCAGACATGATGCTGCCCCCACCATGATCACTGTAGGGATGGTATTGGGCAGGTGATGGGCAGTGCCTGGTTTCCCCCAGACATGATGCTGCCCCCACCATGATCACTGTAGGGATGGTATTGGGCAGGTGATGGGCAGTGCCTGGTTTCCCCCAGACATGATGCTGCCCCCACCATGATCACTGTAGGGATGGTATTGGGCAGGTGATGGGCAGTGCCTGTTACCTCCAGACATGATGCTGCCCCCACCAAGATCACTGTAGGGATGGTATTGGGCACTACTTAGTCTGGTGGGGTGGCAGCTCTAGGAAGAGTCCTGGTTGTTCCTTCTTCCAGGTAAGAGTTATGGAGGCCGCTGAGCTCTTGGGAACTTTCAGTGCAGCAGAAATGTTTTTGTCGCCTTATCCAGATCCCTGACTCCACGCAATCCTGTCTCTGAGCTCTACAGGCAGTTCTTTTTAACTCATGGTGTTTGCTCTGATATTTATTGTCAGCTTTGAGACCTTATATAGACAGGGCTGTGTCTAAGCTCTACAGGCAGTTCTTTCCCCCTGTGAGACCTTATATAGAAAGGGCTGTGTCTGAGCTCTACAGGCAGTTCTTTCCCCCTGTGAGACCTTATATAGACAGGACTGTGTCTGAGCTCTACAGGCAGTTCTTTCCTCCTGTGAGACCTTATATAGACAGGGCTGTGTCTGAGCTCTACAGGCAGTTCTTTCCACCTGTGAGACCTTATATAGACAGGCAGGGGTGGGGGGTGAAGACTTTCTGGATACATTGTATATATGACCCCGGGGTATTTGTGCTCCAGCTCATCACTTTACAATAAGGATAATATATATATATATATATATATATATATATATATATATAAGGAGACCAAGGTTTCCCCCATTAGGCGCCGTTGCGCCCGTCTCTTCATCACACACAGGACGGTGCCGGCAGATATAATGACTCCGGGGCCCCCGGGGGTCACATGGGCCAAAAATCCTCCGCTGGGTTAATTTCCACCTGTTCTTTGTTCCCTGGAGCAGCAATGAGTCTGAGACAGAATTCTTATTACTGCGGAGATCACCCTGTCCACACGTCATCCTCCCGGTGCCAGCTCATCGCGGTCCGGGGCCAATCGTGGCCCCTATAGGCTTACAATACAATCCCAGAATTCCCAGAGACCAAGAACTGACGCTGAAATATATATATATATGTGAATAACGTCATAAAACATTTTCTCTTCTCACTTACCTGATTTCACAGCAGTTTATGCACATGTGACCCTTATAAATGCCTCCTGCAGTATATGACAAATCCGAAACACCCGGGGTGACCCCGCCAGAGGGGAGAAGGGGCTTAAAATGTAAAATGATTATTTATTATTCCTCAGAGATGACACGGAACCCTTTTATTGAGCTTTTAAAGTGTTTATATCAGTGGTCTCCAACCTGCGGACCTCCAGATGTTGCAAAACTACAACTCCCAGCATGCCCGGACAGCCGTTGGCTGTCCGGGCATGCTGGGAGTTGTAGTTTTGCAACATCTGGAGGTATACAGGTTGGAGACTACTGGTTTATATGATTATATCTGTAAAGAAAACCTTATTACAAGCTGCTAAGATATCATTTTGTCCTGTTGCTCAGGGGTGAAGGCAGAGGAGCCTTAGCCCCGCCCCTGAGGTTCGCAGCACAGTAATATTACTAGAATAAAGAATGTTATGTATGTACACTCCAGCAGAATAGTGAGTACAGCTCTGGGGTATAATACAGGATATAACTCAGGATCAGTACAGGATAAGTAATGTAATGTATGTACACAGTGACCTCACCAGCAGAATAGTGAGTACAGCTCTGGGGTATAATACAGGATATAACTCAGGATCAGTACAGGATAAGTAATGTAATGTATGTACACAGTGACCTCACCAGCAGAATAGTGAGTACAGCTCTGGGGTATAATACAGGATATAACTCAGGATCAGTACAGGATAAGTAATGTAATGTATGTACACAGTGACCTCACCAGCAGAATAGTGAGTACAGCTCTGGGGTATAATACAGGATATAACTCAGGATCAGTACAGGATAAGTAATGTAATGTATGTACACAGTGATCTCACCAGCAGAATAGTGAGTACAGCTCTGGAGTATAATACAGGATATAACTCAGGATCAGTACAGGATCAGTAATGTAATGTATGTACTGTTACGCCGAGCGCTCCGGGTCCCCGCTCCTCCCCGGAGCGCTCGCTACACTTCCCTCACTGCAGCACCCCGGTCGGTTCCACGGACCCGGGGCGCTGCGTTACCACCTCCGGCCGGGATGCGATTCGCGATGCGGGTAGCGCCCGCTCGCGATGCGCACCCCGGCTCCCGTACCTGACTCGCTCCCCGTCAGTTCTGTCCCGGCGCGCGCGGCCCCGCTCCCTAGGGCGCGCGCGCGCCGGGTCTTTGCGATTTAAAGGGCCACTGCACCGCTGATTGGTGCAGTGGTTCCAATTAGTGTTTACACCTGTGCACTTCCCTATATCACCTCACTTCCCCTTCACTCCCTCGCCGGATCTTGTTGCCCTAGTGCCAGTGAAAGCGTTCCTTGTGTGTTCCTTGCCTGTGATTCCAGACCTTCTGCCGTTGCCCCTGACTACGATCCTTGCTGCCTGCCCCGACCTTCTGCTACGTCCGACCTTGCTTCTGTCTACTCCCTTGTACCGCGCCTATCTTCAGCAGCCAGAGAGGTTGAGCCGTTGCTAGGGGATACGACCTGGTCACTACCGCCGCAGCAAGACCATCCCGCTTTGCGGCGGGCTCTGGTGAAAACCAGTAGTGACTTAGAACCGATCCTCTAGCACGGTCCACGCCAATCCCTCTCTGGCACAGAGGATCCACCACCTGCCAGCCGGCACCGTGACAGTAGATCCGGCCATGGATCCCGCTGAAGTTCCTCTGCCAGTTGTCGCTGACCTCACCACGGTGGTCGCCCAGCAGTCACAACAGATTGCGCAACAAGGCCAACAGCTGTCTCAACTGACTGTTATGCTACAACAGTTACTACCACAGCTCCAGCAATCATCTCCTCCGCCAGCTCCTGTACCTCCTCCGCAGCGAGTGGCCGCTTCTGGAATACGACTATCCTTGCCGGATAAATTTGATGGGGACTCAAAGTTTTGCCGTGGCTTTCTTTCCCAATGTTCATTACACTTGGAGATGATGTCGGACCAGTTCCCCACCGAAAGGTCTAAAGTGGCTTTCGTAGTCAGCCTGCTGTCTGGAAAAGCCCTGGCTTGGGCCACACCGCTCTGGGACCGCAATGACCCCGTCACTGCCTCTGTACACTCCTTCTTCTCGGAAATTCGAAGTGTCTTTGAGGAACCTGCCCGAGCCTCTTCTGCTGAGACTGCCCTGTTGAACCTGGTCCAGGGTAATTCTTCCCTTGGCGAGTATGCCGTACAGTTCCGTACCCTTGCTTCAGAATTATCCTGGAATAATGAGGCACTCTGCGCGACCTTTAAAAAAGGCCTATCCAGCAACATTAAAGATGTTCTGGCCGCACGAGAAATCCCTGCTAACCTACATGAACTCATCCATCTTGCCACTCGCATTGACATGCGTTTTTCCGAACGGCGTCAGGAGCTCCGCCAGGATATGGACTCTGTTCGCACGAGGCGTTTCTTCTCCCCGGCTCCTCTCTCCTCTGGTCCCCTGCAACCTGTTCCTGTGCCTCCCGCCGTGGAGGCTATGCAGGTCGACCGGTCTCGCCTGACACCCCAAGAGAGGACACGACGCCGCATGGAGAATCTCTGCCTGTACTGTGCTAGTACCGAACACTTCCTGAGGGATTGTCCTATCCGTCCTCCCCGCCTGGAAAGACGTCCGCTGACTCCGCACAAAGGTGAGACAGTCCTTGATGTCTACTCTGCTTCTCCACGTCTTACTGTGCCTGTGCGGATGTCTGCCTCTGCCTTCTCCTTCTCTGCTGTGGCCTTCTTGGACTCTGGATCTGCAGGAAATTTTATCTTGGCCTCTCTCGTCAACAGGTTCAACATCCCGGTGACCAGTCTCGCCAGACCCCTCTACATCAATTGTGTAAACAATGAAAGATTGGACTGTACTATACGTTTCCGCACGGAGCCCCTTCTAATGTGCATCGGATCTCATCATGAGAGGATTGAACTGTTGGTCCTCCCCAATTGCACTTCTGAAATCCTTCTTGGACTTCCCTGGCTTCAACTCCATTCCCCAATCCTGGATTGGTCCACTGGGGAGATCAAGAGTTGGGGGCCCTCTTGTTCCAAGGACTGCTTAAAACCGGTTCCCAGTAAACCTTGCCGTGTCCCTGTGCTTCCTCATGTAACCGGTCTCCCTAAGGCCTATATGGACTTTGCGGACGTTTTTTGCAAAAAACAAGCTGAGACTCTACCTCCTCACAGGCCTTATGATTGTCCCATTGACCTCCTCCCGGGCACTACTCCACCCCGGGGCAGAATCTATCCTCTGTCCGTCCCAGAGACTCTTGCCATGTCTGAATACGTCCAAGAAAATTTAAAAAAGGGCTTTATCCGTAAATCCTCCTCTCCTGCCGGAGCCGGATTTTTCTTTGTGTCCAAAAAAGATGGCTCTCTACGTCCTTGCATTGACTACCGCGGTCTTAATAAAATCACGGTTAAGAACCGCTACCCCCTACCCCTCATCTCTGAACTCTTTGATCGTCTCCAAGGTGCCCATATTTTTACCAAACTGGACTTAAGAGGTGCTTATAATCTCATCCGCATCAGAGAGGGGGATGAATGGAAAACGGCATTTAACACCAGAGATGGACACTTTGAGTATCTGGTCATGCCCTTTGGTCTATGCAACGCCCCTGCCGTCTTCCAAGACTTTGTTAATGAAATTTTTCGTGATCTCCTATACTCCTGTGTTGTTGTATATCTGGACGATATCCTGATTTTTTCTGCCAATCTTGAAGAACACCGCCAGCATGTCCGTATGGTTCTTCAGAGACTTCGTGATAATCAACTCTATGCCAAAATAGAGAAATGTCTGTTTGAATGCCAATCTCTTCCTTTTCTAGGATACTTGGTCTCTGGCCAGGGACTACAAATGGACCCAGATAAACTCTCTGCCGTCTTAGATTGGCCACGCCCCTCCGGACTCCGTGCCATCCAACGTTTTTTGGGGTTCGCCAATTATTACAGGCAATTTATTCCACATTTTTCTACCATTGTGGCTCCTATTGTGGCTTTAACAAAAAAAAATGCCGATCCCAAGTCTTGGCCTCCTCAAGCGGAAGACGCCTTTAAACGACTCAAGTCTGCCTTTTCTTCGGCTCCCGTGCTCTCCAGACCTGACCCATCTAAACCCTTCCTATTGGAGGTTGATGCCTCCTCAGTGGGAGCTGGAGCTGTCCTTCTACAAAAAAACTCTTCCGGGCATGCTGTTACTTGTGGTTTTTTTTCCAGGACCTTCTCTCCGGCGGAGAAGAACTACTCCATCGGGGATCGAGAGCTTCTAGCCATTAAATTAGCACTTGAGGAATGGAGGCATCTGCTGGAGGGATCAAGATTTCCAGTTATTATTTACACCGATCACAAGAACCTCTCCTACCTCCAGTCTGCCCAACGGCTGAATCCTCGTCAGGCCAGGTGGTCTCTGTTCTTTGCCCGATTTAATTTTGAAATTCACTTTCGGCCTGCTGATAAGAACATTAGGGCCGATGCTCTCTCTCGTTCCTCAGATGCCTCTGAAATTGAACTCTCTCCTCAACACATCATTCCTCCTGACTGCCTGATTTCCACTTCTCCAGCCTCCATCAGGCAAACTCCTCCAGGAAAGACCTTTGTTTCTCCACGCCAACGCCTTGGGATCCTCAAATGGGGTCACTCCTCCCATCTCGCAGGTCATGCGGGCATTAAGAAATCTGTGCAACTCATCTCTCGCTTCTATTGGTGGCCGACTCTAGAGACTGATGTGGTGGACTTTGTGCGAGCCTGCACTATCTGTGCCCGGGATAAGACTCCTCGCCAGAAGCCCGCTGGTTTTCTTCATCCTCTACCTGTCCCCGAACAACCTTGGTCTCTGATTGGTATGGATTTTATTACTGACTTACCCCCATCCCATGGCAACACTGTTATTTGGGTGGTCGTTGATCGATTCTCCAAAATGGCACATTTCATCCCTCTTCCTGGTCTTCCTTCAGCGCCTCAGTTGGCTAAACAATTTTTTGTACACATTTTTCGTCTTCACGGGTTGCCTACACAGATCGTCTCGGATAGAGGCGTCCAATTTGTGTCTAAATTCTGGAGGGCTCTCTGTAAACAACTCAAGATTAAATTAAATTTTTCTTCTGCATACCATCCTCAATCCAATGGACAAGTAGAGAGAATTAACCAGATCTTGGGTGACTATTTACGACATTTTGTTTCCTCCCGCCAGGATGACTGGGCAGATCTTCTACCTTGGGCCGAATTCTCGTATAATTTCAGAATCTCTGAATCTTCCTCCAAATCTCCGTTTTTCGTGGTGTACGGCCGTCACCCTCTTCCCCCCCTCCCTACCCCCTTGCCCTCTGGTCTGCCCGCTGTGGATGAAATTTCTCGTGATCTTTCCACCATATGGAAAGAGACCCAAAATTCTCTCTTACAGGCTTCTTCTCGCATGAAGAGATTCGCAGATAAGAAAAGAAGAGCTCCTCCCATTTTTTCCCCTGGAGACAAGGTATGGCTCTCCGCTAGGTATGTCCGTTTCCGTGTCCCGAGCTATAAGTTGGGACCACGCTATCTTGGTCCTTTTAAAGTTTTGTGTCAAATTAATCCTGTCTCTTACAAACTTCTTCTTCCTCCTTCTCTTCGTATCCCTAATGCCTTTCACGTCTCTCTTCTTAAACCTCTCATCCTCAACCGTTTTTCTCCTAAATCTGTTCCTCCCACTCCTGTCTCCGGCTCCTCGGACATCTTCTCTGTCAAAGAGATCTTAGCCTCAAAAAAGGTCAGAGGAAAAACTTTTTTTTTAGTGGATTGGGAGGGTTGTGGTCCAGAAGAGAGGTCCTGGGAACCTGAGGACAATATCCTGGACAAAAGTCTGATCCTCAGGTTCTCAGGCCCCAAGAAGAGGGGGAGACCCAAGGGGGGGGGTACTGTTACGCCGAGCGCTCCGGGTCCCCGCTCCTCCCCGGAGCGCTCGCTACACTTCCCTCACTGCAGCACCCCGGTCGGTTCCACGGACCCGGGGCGCTGCGTTACCACCTCCGGCCGGGATGCGATTCGCGATGCGGGTAGCGCCCGCTCGCGATGCGCACCCCGGCTCCCGTACCTGACTCGCTCCCCGTCAGTTCTGTCCCGGCGCGCGCGGCCCCGCTCCCTAGGGCGCGCGCGCGCCGGGTCTTTGCGATTTAAAGGGCCACTGCACCGCTGATTGGTGCAGTGGTTCCAATTAGTGTTTACACCTGTGCACTTCCCTATATCACCTCACTTCCCCTTCACTCCCTCGCCGGATCTTGTTGCCCTAGTGCCAGTGAAAGCGTTCCTTGTGTGTTCCTTGCCTGTGATTCCAGACCTTCTGCCGTTGCCCCTGACTACGATCCTTGCTGCCTGCCCCGACCTTCTGCTACGTCCGACCTTGCTTCTGTCTACTCCCTTGTACCGCGCCTATCTTCAGCAGCCAGAGAGGTTGAGCCGTTGCTAGGGGATACGACCTGGTCACTACCGCCGCAGCAAGACCATCCCGCTTTGCGGCGGGCTCTGGTGAAAACCAGTAGTGACTTAGAACCGATCCTCTAGCACGGTCCACGCCAATCCCTCTCTGGCACAGAGGATCCACCACCTGCCAGCCGGCACCGTGACATGTACACAGTGATCTCACCAGCAGAATAGTGAGTACAGCTCTGGAGTATAATACAGGATATAACTCAGGATCAGTACAGGATAAGTAATGTATGTACACAGTGATCTCGCCAGCAGAATAGTGAGTGCAGCCCTGGGGTATAATACAGGATATAACTCAGGATCAGTACAGGATAAGTAATGTATGTACACAGTGACCTCACCAGCAGAATAGTGAGTACAGCTCTGGAGTATAATACAGGATATAACTCAGGATCAGTACAGGATAAGTAATGTAATGTATGTACACAGTGATCTCACCAGCAGAATAGTGAGTACAGCTCTGGAGTATAATACAGGATATAACTCAGGATCAGTACAGGATAAGTAATGTAATGTATGTACACAGTGATCTCACCAGCAGAATAGTGAGTACAGCTCTGGAGTATAATACAGGATATAACTCAGGATCAGTACAGGATAAGGAATGTAATGTATGTACACAGTGACCTCACCAGCAGAATAGTGAGTACAGCTCTGGAGTATAATACAGGATATAACTCAGGATCAGTACAGGATAAGTAATGTATGTACACAGTGATCTCACCAGCAGAATAGTGAGTACAGCTCTGGAGTATAATACAGGATATAACTCAGGATCAGTACAGGATAAGTAATGTAATGTATGTACACAGTGACCTCACCAGCAGAATAGTGAGTACAGCTCTGGAGTATAATACAGGATATAACTCAGGATCAGTACAGGATAAGTAATGTAATGTATGTACACAGTGACCTCACCAGCAGAATAGTGAGTACAGCTCTGGAGTATAATACAGGATATAACTCAGGATCAGTACAGGATAAGTAATGTATGTACACAGTGATCTCACCAGCAGAATAGTGAGTACAGCTCTAGGGTATAATACAGGATATAACTCAGGATCAGTACAGGATAAGTAATGTAATGTATGTACACAGTGATCTCACCAGCAGAATAGTGAGTACAGCTCTAGGGTATAATACAGGATATAACTCAGGATCAGTACAGGATAAGTAATGTAATGTATGTACACAGTGATCTCACCAGCAGAATAGTGAGTACAGCTCTGGAGTATAATGCAGGATATAACTCAGGATCAGTACAGGATAAGTAATGTAATGTATGTACACAGTGACCTCACCAGCAGAATAGTGAGTACAGCTCTAGGGTATAATACAGGATATAACTCAGGATCAGTACAGGATAAGTAATGTAATGTATGTACACAGTGACCTCACCAGCAGAATAGTGAGTACAGCTCTGGAGTATAATACAGGATATAACTCAGGATCAGTACAGGATAAGTAATGTAATGTATGTACACAGTGACCTCACCAGCAGAATAGTGAGTGCAGCTCTGGAGTATGATGTTCCTCTCTTGCAGATTGAGTATCTCCTGAAGAAGCTGACGGAGGCGATGGGCAGCGGGTGGCAGCAGGCCCTTTTCGAGGACTATAAGATCAGTCTCCATGACCAGCAGAGGGGGCTGTCGGTGTGGGAGCTGATCGAGCTGATCGGTAGCGGACAGTTCAGTAAAGGCACCGACTCCACCACCGTGTCCATGGCCATCAGTGAGGTGTTCAATGAGTTGGTCCTGGACGTCCTGAAGCAGGTGACGCTCTATAATACATGTGAATCTCTATGGCCTTAAAGGGGTACTCCGGCGGAAAACCTTTTTTGGTGCCAGAAAGTTAAACAGATTTGTAAATTACTTCTATTAAAAAAAAATCTTAATCCTTCCAGTACTTATCAGCGGCTGTGTAGTACAGAGGAAATTCTTTTCTTTTGGGATTTCTTTTGTCTTTCCACAGTGCTCTCTGCTGACCTCTGCTGTCCATTTTAGGAACTGTCCAGAGCAGCATATGTTTGCTATGGGGATTTTCCACAGGAGTGGCCCTTTAAAGGAAAACTCCGTCCTCTCCCCTGAGATTTATCTGCATTACTTCCTGTTATACCAAAAAGTTTCCCAGCCAGTGATTTGTTTAAAATAAGAAAAAAAAAAAAATGAAAAATTGTAAAAGAAAAAAACACCTTAAAAAGTAACAATATAAAAAAAAAAAAATAAAGTCTAAAGGTCACTAAAGGTCATCATCCTGTTCATATAAATATTTAGTAATTAATAATATTTATTTTTAAAATAAAATATATATTTGCATTGTTGTATTAAGAAAATAATACAATAAAACATATAAAAAAACAAAACAAAATAAAACAGGAACGAACCAGAAATAGTCAAAAATATTAAAATTTTCCCTACAAATTCCGACCTGAGTAGACTAAATTTTGTCAGTGTGGTGTTTCCCAACCAGGGTGCCTCCAGCTGTTGCAAAACTACAACTCACAGCCTGCCCGGACAGCCGTTGGCTGTCCGGGCATGCTGGGAGTTGTAGTTTTGCAACAGCTGGAGGCACCCGGTTGGGAAAAACTGCTTTAGTGTGGGGGTTAGATGATAAATCTAATATAAAAATCATCTTTTCGGAGAACCTAATTCCAAAAATGTAAGTATCGCGCATGTGAGACTAGAGGCAGACGTCAACCATGCGCCCAAAATTGTGGCACGCGAATCTATAAAAAACAGATTGATTTTAGGACATTGATTCCGTATTTTTCTTTCTGTTTGACTCTGGTGACATCTGCTGGTGAAAGAAAGAAACTACAACCTGACTCAGGGGACATAAAAACCTTCAATAGGATTTAAGTGACATCTGCTGGTAACATAAAGGAACTACAACCTCTCTCTAAGTACATCTACTGGGGAAATACACAATCTATAATACTATTCTAGTGACATCTGCTGGTGACAGAAAGGAACTACAACCGCACACTAACTACATCTGAATCTGGTGACATCTGCTGGTGAAAAATAGAAACTACAACCTGACTCTGGTGACATAAAAACCTTCAATAGGATTTAAGTGACATCTGCTGGTAACATAAAGGAACTACAACCTCTCTCTAAGTACATCTACTGGGGAAATACACAATCTATAATACTATTCTAGTGACATCTGCTGGTGACAGAAAGGAACTACAACCGCACACTAACTACATCTGAATCTGGTGACATCTGCTGGTGAAAAATAGAAACTACAACCTGACTCTGGTGACATAAAAACCTTCAATAGGATTTAAGTGACATCTGCTGGTAACATAAAGGAACTACAACCTCTCTCTAAGTACATCTACTGGGGAAATACACAAACTATAATACTATTCTAGTGACATCTGCTGGTGGCAGAAAGGAACTACAACCGCACACTAACTACATCTGAATCTGGTGACATCTGCTGGTGAAAAATAGAAACTACAACCTGACTCTGGTGACATAAAAACCTTCAATAGGATTTAAGTGACATCTGCTGGTAACATAAAGGAACTACATCCACTGGGGAAATACACAAACTATAACACTACTCTAGTGACATCTACTGGTGACAGAAAGGAACTACAAACTCACACTATCTACATCTGAATCTGGTGACATCTGCTGGTGAAAAATAGAAACTACATCTTGACTCTGGTGACATCTGCTGGTAAAATAAAATAACTGCAACCTGACGCTGGTGACATCTGCTGGTGAAATATTAAAACCACATCTTATCATATAAACCCCTAGTCACTTCTCTGCACTATTTTTTGGGGGGTTGTTTGTTTCCCTTACTTTGTTTTCTTTTTATGGGTTTTTGTAAATAAGAAAATAAATGAATAAAATAAAAAAATAAAATAAAAAATAAATAATAATAACTACCTAATATTAAAATAACGATGATGATGATGATGATAATAAATGATTATTATTATAAAAAGCTATAATAATAACTTTTTGGGTAAAAAAAAATAAAAAATAAAAAACATTAAAAAAAGATAAATAATAATTATTATTATTGTAAAAAGCTATAATAATATTTTTGTAAAAATAAAAAATAAATAAAAAAATGATGATAATAATTATTATTATTATAAAAGCTATAATAATAATAATGATATATTTTTTTGTAAAAAAAATAAAAAAGCATAAAAAAAGAAAGATAATATAATAGTAATGGTAATAATTCTGATAATGATTATAATAATAATAATAAATATTATTATAAATAATAAAAATAAAACATTATCATAATAATAATAATAATGATAATAATAATAGTAATATATTAGCAATACGATATAATGGTCGCCGCCTCTAACGTCTCGTTCTTCGCCGTAGGGTTATCTGTGGAAGAAAGGTCACAAGCGGAAGAACTGGACGGAGCGCTGGTTTGTCCTTAAACCCAACGTTTTGTCCTACTACGTCAGCGAGGATCTGAAGGACAAGAAGGGGGACATCGTGCTGGATGGGAACTGCTGCGTGGAGGTAAAGACATTGGGGCTTATTCCTGGGGGTCCCAGATACAGATAATGATGATTATTGCATTCAGTGCCCCCCCCTCCCTATAAGGAATAGAATCCTAGAACTACAGTAAAGACTGACACAGCAATGGAGGAATGCAATGCCAGCTTAATGCCTAGAGCAGTTGCAAAACTACAATTCCCAGCATGCCCGGACAGCCAACGGCTGTCCGGGAATGCTGGGAGTTGTAGTTTTGCAACAGCTGGAGACACACTGGTTGGGAAAGACTGATCTATGTGTACAATGGGCTCTTGTCTCTCTGTTGACTTTGAATGTCAGAGGAGAGAAGGTCGGACAAGTGCCCCATTGCAGAATACATGTACGAATGTATGTGGGGATGGGGAGTACATGCTGGGAGTTGTAGTTTTGCAACAGCTGGAGGCACACTGGTTGGGAAACCCTGATCTATATGTACAATGGGCTCTTGTCTCTCTGTTGACTCTGGATGTCAGAGGAGAGAAGGTCGGACAAGTGCCCCCCTGCAGAATATATGTACGAGTGTATGTGGGGATGGGGAGTGCATGCTGGGAGTTGTAGTTTTGCCACAGCTGGAGGCACCCTGGTTGGGTAACACTGGCCGACCCCTCTATACTGACCCCATTGTTGTTGTTTTTCCAGTCGTTGCCGGACAGGGACGGGAAGAAGTGCCTCTTCCTTGTGAAGTGCGTGGATAAAAGCTACGAGATCAGCGCCTCCGACAAGAAGAAGAAGCAGGAGTGGATACAAGGTGACGCACAATTATGGGGCCCTATATGCGGTTCTCCAGCTATTGCAGAACTACAACTCCCATCATGCCCTAAAAACCTTCAGCCCTGAGGACATGATGGGAGTAGCAGTTTTAAAACAGCCGAAGGGTCACAGGTTGGGAAACGCTGCTCTAGAGCAAAATAGTCTGCCCTATCACAGCTGAGGGTTCGTCACAGTTGTATCCGGTGTAGGCAATCTTCTATTACGATAGTTTGTTACAATGTATCAGTCTGTTTAGCTCACAGAGAATTGTTTAGACCTGATACAATTGTAACAAACCCTCAGCTGTAAACAAAAATGTTTTATATTCACTGACAGCAAGCAGAGTAGGCAAGGGTGCAGAAATTAGGATTTTTGTATAGAAGTAATTTCCAAATCTGTTTAACTTTTTGGCACCAGTTCATTTTGAAAAAAAAAAAAAATAAAAAAAAAAAAAAAAGTACCCCTTTAATCACCTTGGAGGGTGTAGGGTGGGTGGGGGGATTTATCAAAATTTGCGCAATTTTTCCCCCCATGTGTGCAGATTTGCAGGTTCTGTGTCTAATTTAAGAAATTGCGCATGCGACCTAATAAATTGCATAAATTTGTGAAAAGATATTAAGGGGGGGGGGGGGAGGGGGGAAGAGAGACAACGAACGCCTCTCACCCTACGGGCCATCCTAGGGAGCGGAATATACTTGTGCAATTTTTAAAATGTTTTTTACGCAGATGACAAATATGACAAATCTATCTGCGCTAAGCCACGCCCCCTGCCGATGCAAAAAATACAAAAGCGAACACAAATGAAATGAATAAATAAATAAATAAAAATTGAGCAAAAACAACCAGGAAAACATGCAACCCTGCAAAAAATAATTAAAAATTTAATGAAATAAAAAAAATTATAAAAATTGAGCAAAAAAAACAAAACAAAAAAAAAACAAGGAAAAATCGCTCAAAACATGCAATAAATAAATAAATAAATACAATTTTTTAGCAAAAAGCAACAAAATAATAATTTTTTTTTTTTGCCGCCATCTTTGATATTTTTTCCCCTGCAGATATTCAGACGGTGGTGAACCTGAGGAAGATGGGGATCTCCTCGCCGCACAGGGACGCCCGGCAGAAACGGAAAGCGCTGCGGCAGAAGCTCCAGGCCGAGCAGGAGGAGCTGGAGAGGAAGATGCGCGAGCTGCAGGCGTCCAACGAGATGAAGCAGCAGGAGCTGGAGCAAGTGCGCACGGTGAGACAAACCACCCAGCTTTCCCAGGCGACTGAATGGATTTTGCACCTGGTGCAGCAGTAATTCCCAACCAGTGTGCCTCCAGCTGTTGCAAAACTACAACTCCCAGCATGCCCGGACAGCCGAAGGCTGTCCGGGCATGCTGGGAGTTGTAGTATTGCAACATCTAGATCCCATATAAGACAATAGGTGACGTCCTGTATGGCTGCTCACAGGTTGTCACTCAGCTTATCCAGATTCCTGAACCAAGCGGCCATATTGATTTCCACTCAGCTTTCTAAGTAACGGATATGCTCGTCCTCTAGAAGGAATAGAGAATAGAGCTTCCCTGTAAGATAATGTTTCACTATCTCCACTAGGTGGCAGCAGAGAACAAGCGCTTTTCCTGCTGGAGATGATAAACTTTGCTTCTTTACATATAATTTCCCCTTCCCAGAGGAGCATTGCATCACGCCACCTAGTGGACATAGTAAAACATTAACTTAAAGGCAAGTTACCTCCACTAGGTGGCGACAGAGAGCATGCACTTTCCTTCTGGAGGCCAAAGGCTGTCCGGGCATGCTGGGAGTTGTAGTTTTACAACAGCTGGAGGCACCCTGGTTGGGAAACACAGTTTGGATACTCTATGTCCCCCCCCGTGCAGCATTGCATGGCCTGTGAGCCTCCACATGGTGTCCGGGCGTCACCCCTGTAACTTTCCATAGGCCTCAGTCTTGTTTTTAGGACGCTTTTTAAAAATAAATAAATAAAAAAATAAAGACTTTTTTTAAATAAATTGAGTTAAAGATATTTTTGTATTTTTTTCGCAGCAATTGAGGGAGGCGGCGGCGCGGGCGGAGGAGGAGGAGAAGAAACGGCACGACACCCACATGGAGCTGCAGGACCGGTTCAGAGAGGAGCTGGAGCGCGAGCAGATGGTAAACACTCAGGGGCAGATGGGATGTGGCGACCATTTTCCTCAACAAGGGTGCCTCCAGCTGTTGCAGAACTACAACTCCCAGCATGGACTCCCCACCCTCTCACATACTTGTACCTGAATTCTGCAGAGGGACATTTGCCCGACCTTCTCTCCTCTGACATCCGGAGTCAACAGAGTTGAGAGGCCATCGTACACATAGATCAGTGTTTCCCAACCAGGGTGCCTCCAGCTGTTGCACTACCACAACTCCCAGCATGCCCGGACAGCAGAAAGAATTGACACGGAGGCCAGAATCAGGATTTCCGCGGCAGATGTTTCCTTCGCGGCAATTCCGCGGCATAAACGAGGCCTAAAGAAAAATCTGCTCATTTATTGACAGCCGGCAGAGATCTTGAAAATGGCTTTTTTCGTTGTTTTTGCACAAATATTTGTTATTTATTTTTTGCCCTCGGAGGGGGGCGTGGCTTAGTGTGCGCAGATTCCCCATTTTATCGTCTGATTAAAATGTAAATTTCGCGCGTGCGCCAAAAGAAAAAATAAATTGATTCTTTATGCGGCATTTGAAAAATTAAGAAAAAATTCTTTAAAAAATGAATGCTGGGAGTTGTAGTTTTGCAACAGCTGGAGGTCCACGGTTTGGAGACCACTGGTGTAGGAGGTCCTGTAAGCCTCGCTCATCTTGCTCTTATCTTGTAGATCCGACAACAGATGGAAGAGAAAGTGGCGCAGAAATCCTCGGAGTTAGATCAATACCTGAACCGGGTGCGGGAACTGGAGGAAATGTATCTCCGCCTGCAGGAGGCGCTGGATGACGAGAAACAGGCGCGACTCGAGGAGGAAAACGCTCGGCTTCTCCAGACCAGGTGAGGGGTCTCTTCATGCCGGATCTGTCGACGACTGCAGATCCTAAATCTCATGTGAAGGGGGGATCAGAAAACAGAAAAACAGCGCCACCCCTATCCTCAGGTTGTGTGCAGTATTACAACTTAGCTACATTCTGTCCAATGGAACTGAGCGGCAATACCGCACACAAGCTGAGGGAAAGGGTGGCGCTGTTTCTGGAAGAAAGCAGTTATGTTTATTTTTCTAATCCTTTACCTTTTGGTGTTTGTTCAAATTTTGGCCGTGAAAAAAAAGGGAGGAAAAAACAGCAGCACAGCAAGGAAGGGGGTTACACTTAGCACTGAACTGCAGCGGAGAAGCTAAAAGGGTGGAAGTGATTACACGGCAGCACTGCAGACATACAGCAGTATATACATGGGTATATTTAGAGCTGCCCTAAGCTTTATGGGGGCTGAGAGATGAGAGGGAAGCCTTGATATACCTTTTAGGAACAGAATTAATCATCTTGAGTATGCAGACAGGCTCACAGCCCAGACTCACCCAGGTTATTTTTCTCCCACACAAAAAGCCTCGCCCTATGCTCTGTCCTGATCTAGCTGTTACTAGAGACAGAACTCATCTAACAGGCAGTGGACAGCAAACTGCAGGGAAGAGAGACACCTAGTGGCCAAGACTTTAAAGCTGCTTTTCTGGGGGTAAGGGGCAATTTTTTAGTAAATTGAGTGAGTTATAAATATTTAAGAATCACAAAGGGGTTCTCTTCATTAAAAAATCCCGACTGGTTGGATGGGTCTCTTGACAGTAAGCAGATCACAATGTGTCCTCTCTGCCGGGACCGCCACTGATCAGCTGTAATGTGGGCAGCAGTAAGGCTGTCCGGGCATGCTGGGAGTTGTAGTTTTGAAAAAGCTGGAGGCACACTGGTTAGGAAACACTGATCTATGTGTACGATGGCCTCTCTACTCCCTGTTGACTCTGGATGTCAGAGGAGAGAAAGTCGGGCAAGTGCCCCCCTGCAGAATATATGTGCTAGTGTATGTAAGGATGGGGAGAGATCTCTGTTAGCTGACAAGAATGTGAAATATTTGGCTGCTGTTGCACAACTACAACTCCCAGCATGCCCGGACAGGCTTCGGCTGTTAGAAGTGTATACACTAGCACATGTATTCTGCAGGGGGACACTTGGCCAACCCTGGTTGGGAAACACTGGCCCATTGGTTGTAAGATGGTTGATGGACGCCGTATGTCACATTCATATGTCGGGGTCCTTCCTAGGCTTCTGGAACAGGAAGCTTCAAAGAGGGCGACGCTGGAAGAACTGCACAGAGAGCAGGAGATGACCATCAAGATGACCGAGGCCGAGAACAAGGAGCTGATGACCATACAGGAAATGAAGGAGAAGGCGCTGCAGGAGGCCATGCAACAGCTGGAGCAGCTGGAGGACGAGCGGATCGCGGCTCTGGAGCAGTATGAGGTCACTATCCTGTCGTGTTGCCCCTTAGAATATTTCCATAATGATAAGGGCCCATATCTGCATCATTGTTGGGGCCCGACAAGTCCCAACCTTGAGTCATGATCCGTACAGCTCAATGTCAGCCGGAGGCTGTAAAGTTCCATAAGGGTGCGTTCACACATGCGTATTTTCACTGCAGATCTGCTGCAGATTTGTTGCTGCCCATTGACTCCAATATTACACATGTGTGAACGCACCCTAATTCTGTTATATCATCTCGTATGTTCTGTCTCTTCTCTCATTGCAGCAAGTAAGAAGTAACCTGGAAATGGCGACCAGTAAGACGAGGAGCTGGAAGGACAAGGTGGCGCAGCACGAGGGGTTAATACGATTAATACAGCCAGGTAAGAATATGAGGGTATATTGGAAAAGGGGTGGGATAGATATATAAGATAGGGATAGGTATAAGGCTATCCTTCATATAAGATAGAGATAGGTATAAGGCTATCCTTCAAATAAGATAGGGATAGGCATAAGACTATCCTTCATATAAGATAGGGATAGGCATAAGACTATCCTTCATATAAGATATAGGTATAAGGCTATCCTTCATATAAGATAGAGATAGGCATAAGGCTATCCTTCATATAAGATAGGGATAGGTATAAGGCTATTCTTCATATAAGATAGATATAGGTATAAGGTTATCCTTCATATAAGATAGAGATAGGTATAAGGCTATCCTTCATATAAGATAGAGATAGGTATAAGGCTATCCTTCATATAAGATAGAGATAGGTATAAGACTATCCTTCAAATAAGATAGGGATAGGTATAAGGCTATCCTTCATATAAGATAGAGATAGGTATAAGGTTATCCTTCATATAAGATAGGGGTAGGTATAAGGCTATCCTTCATATAAGATAGAGATAGGTATAAGGCTATCCTTCATATAAGATAGGGATAGGTATAAGGCTATCCTTCATATAAGATAGATATAGGTATAAGGCTATCCTTCATATAAGATAGAGATAGGTATAAGGTTATCCTTCATATAAGATAGAGATAGGTATAAGGTTATCCTTCATATAACATATGGATAGGTATAAGGCTATCCTTCATATAAGATAGAGATAGGTATAAGGCTGTCCTTCATTTAAGATAGGGAAAGGTATAAGACTATCCTTCATATAAGATAGAGATAGGTATAAGGCTATCCTTCATATAAGATAGGGATAGGTATAAGGCTATCCTTCATATAAGATAGGTATAAGGCTATTCTTCATATAAGATAGAGATAGGTATAAGACTATCCTTCATATAAGAGAGGGGTAGGTATAAGGCTATCCTTCATATACGATAGGGATAGGCAGAAGGTTATCCTTCATATAAGACAGAAATAGGTATAAGGCTATCCTTCATATAAGATAGAGATAGGTATAAGGTTATCCTTCATATAAGATAGGGATATGTATAAGGCTATCCTTCATATAAGATAGGGATAGGTATAAGGCTATTCTTCATATAAGATAGAGATAGGTATAAGACTATCCTTCATATAGGAGAGGGGTAGGTATAAGGCTATCCTTCATATACGATAGGGATAGGCAGAAGGTTATCCTTCATATAAGACAGAAATAGGTATAAGGCTATCCTTCATATACAATAGGGATAGGTATAAGGTTATCCTTTCATATAAGATAGGGATAGGTATAAGGCTATCCTTCATATAAGATATAGATAGGTATAAGGATATCCTCCATATAAGATAGAGATAGGTATACGGCTATTATTCATATAAGATAGAGATAGGTATAAGGCTATCCGTCATATAAGATGGGATTAGGCATAAGGCTATTCTTCATATAAGATAGGGAAAGGTATAAGGCTATCCTTCATATAAGATAGAGATAGGTATAAGGCTATCCTTCATATAAGATAGAGATAGGTATAAGGCTATCCTTCATATAAGATAGGGATAGGTATAAGGTTATCCTTCATATAAGATAGGGATAGGTATAAGGCTATCCTTCATATAAGATAGGGATAGGTATAAGACTATCCTCCATATAAGATAGAGATAGGTATAAGGCTATTCTTCATATAGGATAGGGATAGGTATAAGGCTATTCTTCATATAAGATAGGGATAGGTATAAGGCTATCCTTCATATAAGATAGGAATAGGCATAAGGCTATCCTTCATATTAGATAGAGATAGGAATAAGGCTATCCTTCAGATACAATAGGAATAGGTATAAGGCTATCCTTTATATAAGAGAGGGATAGGTATAAGGCTATCCTTTATATAAGAGAGGGATAGTTATACGGCTATCCTTCTTATAAGATAGGAATAGGTATTAGGCTATTCTTCATATAAGATAGGGATAGGTATAAGGCTATTGTTCAGATAAGATAGGAAAAGGTCTAAGGCTATCCTTCATATAAGACAGAGATAGGTATAAGGCTATCCTTCATATAAGATAGGGATAGGTATAAGGCTATCCTTCATATAAGATAGAGATAGGTATAAGACTATCCTTCATATAAGATAGAGATAGGTATAAGGCTATCCTTCATATAAGATAGAGATAGGTATAAGGCTATCCTTCATATAATATAGGGATAGGTATAAGGGTATCCTTCATATAAGATAGAGATAGGTATAAGGCTATCCTTCATATAAGATAGAAGTAGATATAAGGCTCCTTCATATAAGATAGAGATAGGTATAAGGATATCCTTCATATAAGATAGAGATAGGTATAAGGCTATCCTTCATATAAGATAGAAGTAGATATAAGGCTATCCTTTATATAAGATAGAAATAGATATAAGGCTATCCTTCATATAAGATAGAAGTAGATATAAGGCTATCCTTCATATAAGATAGAGATAGGTATAAGGCTATCCTTCATATAAGATAGGGATAGGGATAGGTATAAGGCTATCCTTCATATAAGATAGGGACAAGGACTATTGATAGAATTCAGAACATTGGGCAGACTAGATGGGCTGAATGGTTCTTATCTGGTCACACTTTTTATGTTTCTATGGTGGCTTCAGACCTTCACAAGTTTTGGAATTTTTCGGTATTATAGGTTGTGATGTTCTCGGCTTCTTATGTTACTAAATCCTTTATGTCCTTTTTCAGGATCTAAAAACCCCGGACTGATCACGAACTGGGGTCCAGCGTCCTTCACCCAAGGGGAACTCCAGGAACGAGAGAAGAACTGGCAAGAGAAGAAGAATTCCACCGGCGTGGAGTAGAAGAAGAGCGACCACCGAGTGCAAGGAGAGGACAGAGGGGTCAGGAGGTGACAGGGGCTCCAGGAGGACCTCGTGGATGTAGAATCATAACATGTCTGGAAATTATCACCTTATATCATAAAAAAGGGACACAACGTATAACCGTAGATCAGTAGTGGACATTATCTGCCCAATCGTGTCATCTGCTCAACTGGATTGTCTGTCCAACCTATTCACCCACTGGTGTCATCTATCCCACTGGATCATCTGTCCAAGCAAGTCATCTGCCCATCTGGTTCATCTGGCCAACCAAGTCATCTGACCAACCAGATTGTTTGTCCAACCATGTAATCTACCCATCTGGATCATGTGTACAACCTGACTATTTACCCACCTGTGTCATCTATCAAACTGGATAATCTGTCCAACCACATTGTCTGTCCAATCAAGTGATCTGCCCATATGGATCATCTGCCCAACCCGACAGTTTTTCCATATGTGTCATCTGTCCCACCTAATCATCTCTCCAAACATATTCACTTCTCAACCGCGTCACCTGCTCAATCACACTATCTGCACAACTGCATAATCTGCCCAACTAGATAATCTGTCCAAATGGATTATCTGTCCAATCAGATCTTTTGCCCAATCTCATCATTGGCCAAATCCTAACATCTACCCAATGACATAATCTGCTCAACCGGATCATCTGTCCAACCTATTTTCCCACGTGTGTTATCTCTCGCACAGAATCATCTGACCCAACCAGGTTGTCTGTCCAACCAAGTCATCTGCCCATCTGTCCAACCTGACTATTTACCCTCCGGTGTCATCTGTCCCATCTAATCATCTATGCAACCAGATTGTCTATGCATCAAAGTCATCTGCCCAATCCTATCTTCTGGCCAATGACACTATCTGCACAATCTGCCCAAATGGATAATCTGTCCAATGAGATTGTTTGCCCAATGACCTAATCTCTTCAGCTGGATCTATGGAAGTGTATGTAGAATGTAGAGCTCCCCCTAGAGCAGTGGTCTCAAACTGTGGCCCTCTAGATGTTGCCGTTGGCTGTCCTGGCATGCTGGGAGTTGAATGTTGGTAACATCTAGAGGGCCACGGACTGAGACCACTGACCTAGAGCCATGTGACCCTTAGCTCAGACCTTCTCAGTCCTGGGACTTGTGGGACCTTCTCAAGGACAAGACAGGATGCAGTCAGTCCTTAACCCTTTCCCCACACCAGCTCAGACATCTCGTCTCCATGTTTATCTCGTCTGCTTTATTTTTTATTTTATTTTTATTTGTAATATTAAGTGGAATATAAAACGAGAAAATCTAATTGTGAAGTGAATCTCCGATGATGTCAGGAATTTTTTCTGGAATCCGATTGGTCATGGCCTCCTCCATAAAGAGTCATTGATACAAATAATTTGGATCGTCTTCTTCTTTCGCGGTTTCTGTCATTCTTACAGTAGGTGGTTACTTACCAAATACTTACATGTTCTATCCTTTTGAGCCACACCTACCCACTACCATAGCAGATACAGGGCCATCAGGGCCGGTTCTGCCTACAGACAAAATAGGCAGCCCCCTAGAGCGCCCTCTTGATGTGGGCGCCGCTCTGCCCGCTGCAAGTAAGTTAGTAGCCAGCCATCATCTAAAGCACCCGCCGCGCGGTCAGGCAGGTCCGGACTTCGCACGTGCCTCCATACATCTGCCCCATGAGGAGGTTTGCTACAGTATGTCACCCCGGTAAGGTGGGGCGTGTCAAAGGGCCCTACAGTATAGGGAATAAGTAACTGATTGTGGACCTCTGGACCCCCCTCCCGGCTGTCAGTGAGGAGCGTGCATTGTCCACCAGTAGACGGCACGCACTCCATTCATTTTTTTTTGAGCGCCGGAGATGCTTGAGCGCTGTACCCGGTTCACTTCGGCACTCCCATAGAAATGAATGGAGGGCGTGCCATCCGCAGCATGCGCTTCTTACCGACAGCTGTGGTCCTGTTCCAAAGATCGTCCTGTTCCTATCCTGTTGATAGGAGTGAATTAGTTTTGTCTGGAGATCTCCTTTAAAGGGGTAGTCCACTGGCCAGCGTTCGGAACATTTAGTTCCATACGCGGGGTGCGTGCTGCGGGGGTCGGCCATGCCCCCTCAATGGAAGTCTATGGGAGAGGCATGGCAGCTGTCTCAAGGGGTTCGTAGCTAAGTGCTCTCTGTTGGTGAAGGGGGGGGGGGGGGGAGGGGGGGCGTTGGATGACAGAGCCCCAGGGGCCCCAGTAACAGCCAATCCAATCTGGAGCAGATTCAATCCCTGGCCTCCAGGTCCTTTTCTTATGGAGTGATCCATAGACAGTGAAACGGGGGTCAGTTACCCCCAATCCCAGGTCCATTTTTACCCAATATATGTTACTGCCCCTAGACATCTTAGGGGATAAAATGTCTGATCGCGGTGGTCCGGCCGCAGTGACCCCCCACAATCTCCGGCCCTATACCCCACTGCACTGAGCGAACTCCTCTCCGTGCCGGATTACAAGCGACCACAGCCGTCACACCACCAGATTTGTAAATGACTTCTATTAAAAATATCTTATTCCTTCCAGTACTTTTTAGGGGCTGTATAATCCCGAGGAAAACTTTTTTTTTTTTTTTTAATCAACTGGTGCCAGAAAATTAAACAGATTTGTAAATTAATTCTATTAAAAAATCTTACTCCTTCCAGTACTTTTAAGGGGCTGTATACTAAAGAGGAAATGCTATTCCTTTTGGATTTCTCTTCTGTCACGAGCACAGTGCTCTCTGCTGACCTCTGCTATCCATTTTAGGAACTGTCCAGAGCAGCATATGTTTGCTATATGGATTTTCTCCTGCTCTGGACAGTTCCTAAAATGGACAGCAGAGGTCAGCAGAGAGCACTGTGGTCGTGACAGAAGAGAAATCCAAAAAGAATAGCATTTCCTCTTTAGTATACAGCCCCTTAAAAGTACTGGAAGGAGTAAGATTTTTTAATAGAATTAATTTACAAATCTGTTTAATTTTCTGGCACCAGTTGATTTAAAAAAAAAAAAAAAAGTTTTCCACAGGAGTACCCCTTAAATTGCAGGGGGGGCCATGATGACCACGGCTGCCCAAAGCCTAGCACAGCCAGAGTTATGAAAGTTTTTGGGACCCCCCGGCAACAGTGGCCAGACCCCCCCCACCCCCACGTCCAGACATCTTATTCCCTATCCTTTGGGTAGGGGATGACATGTCTAGGGGCAGAGTACCCCTTTAACGTACCGCTCATCCTTCACCTTGCTAGCGAGATCCATGTGGTCACTGCTGGGTTAACGTGTCGGTACCTTGCCCAATCTGTCTCACTTTATTTCGTTATCTCCGGTGAGTTGACGCGATCAGGTAACCGGTTATTACGTGACGTCTCTAGGGGTCGGGGAGAACAATGATAGCGATTGAGCCCGAGGCTGACGAAATAATTACAGAGTAGAAAGTTCCCATAGAGAAAAGTAACGTCTTCTCTAAATCGGGAAAAACCGGTTCCCCTCAAGTCATCAAGTCTACAGCTTCTTAACCCTATGGAGGCCGAATACTGAGCGGATCTTCATGTTCTGAAGTGTAAAGCAGTGGTCTCAAACTGTGACCGCCCAGATGTTGCAAAACTTCAACTCCCAGCATGCCCGGACAGCAAACGGCTGTCCGGGCATGCTGGGAGTTGAAGTTTCGCAACATTTGGGGGCCAAAGTTTGAGACCAATAAAGAGATACAATATTACTGTATGAGAAATGATCTATAATTTACCATAATTTACTATGTCATGTCCAACCCTCTCCCAACAGTGACGGCGTCGTCCGGCGCTGCCATTGCTCAGCCGGAGGACGCTGCCGCTGACGGCCTCCCCACAAATGGCCCCGGCCAAAGGGGAGGGGTTTCCCAGGACCCGCAACACAGTCCCGCTCCCCTTCGCCGCTCGGCTGGGGCGGGGGGGGGGTCGATTCGGTTTTCAGTTAGAGCCACGCACGGAGGCCACAGCTTCCCTCCAGGGCACGTAGGCGCTACTAATCACGCCGGATTTCTCCTGGGGACAGCGACTCTTTCCCACCACTGCTCCAGCCCCCCCCCCCCCGTTTCACATACAAGGTGGGCACATGGCAGGAGTCGCTAGGTCCAGCCGGTCCTGGTTGCCAGAGGGAGGGGGAGGGGGTGTCAAGGGAGCGGGGTTGGGAGCTGCTTGTCACCACTACGGCACGGAACTTGTTTGCTTGATGTCACTGTATACATATATGTAGCTTGACGGCCGTTGGCTCGTCAACGTTGGCAGTTACGGTCAGTCAGGTTGCTTCCTGCCTCATCACGTTTTGCTTGCTCCACAGGGTACCAGGTGGTCGGATTGTGTCCGTATTCCCGTATACATCTCATACAGCTTTCAGTTGAGGTACTTACAGAAACAATATTAGAGAGGGGAACCGTATGTTCTCCCCCCGTCTATCACTCCATACTCATCCCGTACATTTACGCAGTCACGAGCACTCCCGCCACCGGTTAGGACGCTGCTACTGACACGTCTTCAGAGCCACGTGCGTCACCACACTCACGTCAATCGGCCCCAGCCTGACTCAATTTCAGTTGGGGCTTGACGACATGGTTATTTCTGACTCTTCTTCAGAACGACTCGACATCACTCATAGGCAGAGGATCACCTGCGTCTGACTCATCTTCAGTGGGGTCCTCTGCGTATGCTGTTCTGACTCTTCTTCAGCGCAACAGCATACATTTAGCCTCAGTTTCAGTATCACACTTTCCTCCATCACACCTTTCGGTCGGTCACATTCATGTGTAATTAATCTTTTCCTTAAATATCCACAGTTGGAAGCCATTACCGTGCGGTCAGTACTCCCGGTGTTGGAAGCTTTTCAGGAAATTCAGCAGGTCAGTTCCCTCCTGTAGCCAGGAGAACGGAAAAATTTTTTTGGAAAAAGAAAAAAAAAAAAAAAAAAAACCTGTGTACAGAGAGTATATATACATATGTATAGGGAGGGTACATATATATACATTTTTTTCCTCTAGTCATTTTTTATTGTTCTCTCTTTCCTCTTATTCTTGCCGGCACCCTTCTATGGCCCGGACAGGTTGCCAGCAGCATGTCTCAGCCAGCGGATATCGAGGAGGCACTCTCGGTTCCTGAGACTCCTGCCAGGGCCTCGGACCGAGGCAGCTTGCCCTCATACAGGTCCTGGACCATCCCCAGGCTAATGGAAGAGTTGAGAAGGAGGGGTGTCCCCTTTCCGGCCTCAGCTAGGAAGGGCGAGTTATTCAACTTGCTGAATGCTGACCAAGCCCCCCGGGGTATCCAGGCTGCGGCCCAGGATCAAGTTTCAAGCGCCTCCTTGTCTCAGCTTCACACTATGATGACTGAGGTGCTTACGACGGTGTCAGGTTTCAAGGCTAGGCTAGACCTAATGGAACTCTCCAGGAGCGACGAAGCGGTCCCGACCGCAGCGTCGCCCACGGCTTCTACCTCTCAGGCCACGCCTTCAGGTATGCCACATCCTCCACCGTAAAAAAAGGACATCCTTGAGGGAAAAGAGGTCAACCTCGCCTCTCTGCTAATTGCCACCACGGACGTACATGATACCAAAACCGTTGCCTGCGGGGAGCTGGCGGTCACGTTCAAAAGCAAGGACGCTAGGCTCAGCAGGAAGTTGAGTGTCACTGAGTTTGTGCTGGCATTTGGACTATTCAGGGACGTACTCTGTTCAGTCAGCCCTGGCCGCAGGGAGGAGTTGGACCTGTATTTACACAGGGTTGTGCAGATGGCGTACAAATACGGGGGTACCACGTTCTACGAGTACCACAAGTCTTTTTCAGCAAAAGTAGCAGCCGCATACGCGCAGTTCGGCTACGTCACCAACTGGGGGTCCATAGACACGGAGCTATACTGCGAACATTTCGCGGGTCTGAAAGCCCCCTCCTGCACCGCATGCGGAGTGACCACGCATTCCTCCAGCTGGTGCCCGCAGGTCAGCAACCCAGGGGAACCCAGCACCAGTAGGAGCCTGAACGCCTTCACCCCTGCAGCTCCAAGGAACGTGGCCGCCTTAGATAGGCTCGGTAGACCAGTGAGGTATCTGGGCAAGACCCAGATCTGCAATAACTTTAATCTTTCCTCCTGCGTGTACAGCAATTGCAGACTACTACATGTGTGTTTCATTTGTTTCAGGGCTCACCCCAGCTCTATCTGCTCCCAGAAGGGCCCTCAGGCATGACTAGGCGTGGTACAGGTCCAGGCCCTCGCCCAGGTCCTAGCTGGTCATCCTGAGCCCGACTGGGTGAGATGGCTGGTGGCGGGTTTCTGCGATGGGTTCCACACAGGTTTGGTCGCTTTGCCGCAAAGCACGTATGAATGTGGTAACCTGTCATCAGCCCTTTCCGAGCCAGAGATCGTGTCCGGGCTAATCCAGCAGGAACTGGCAAAAGGTTTCATGATAGGTCCCTTTGATGTGCCCCCTTTTTCATGTTGGAGAGTCAGCCCTCTGGGGCTTGCCACAGGCAAATATTCCAATAAAAGAAGATTAATCTATGACCTCTCAGCGCCTTATTCCTCCATCATTCCCAGCATCAATGCTTTAATCCCCTCCGACGAGTTCTCCATGAAATATGCTACTATTGACCGAGCCATACAGATCATCCTACAGTTAGGGAGAAACACTTGGTTGTCCAAAGCGGACATAACGGACGCTTTCAAACTACTCCCGATCAGACAAGACCTCTGGCAATGGCACGGTGTCAGGTGGCTGGACAAGTATTATTTCGCAGTTAAGCTCACGTTCGGGGCAAAGAGCAGCCCCTGGCTCTTTGACCAACTAGCCACAGCACTGCATTGGGCACTCCAGAACGTGGCTGACTGCCAGCACGTCATACATTACCTGGATGACTTCTTACTACTCGAACATCCTAGTCTCGCTCCTCTCAACCTCACTTCACTACTGTCTCTGTTCAAGGAAATCGGGGTCCCAGTGGCACCTCACAAGACGGAGGGCCCCGTCAGGCAACTGGTGTTCTTGGGCGTCATCCTAGACACTGTAAACATGCAGGCTAGGCTTCCCCAGGAGAAACTAGTCAGAACCCGGGAGATGATACACAACCTATCCAGGAGTCGCACAGTAACCAGGGTCGAACTCCAGAGCCTCCTGGGCATGATGGCTTTCGCTATGAGGATCATCCCGCAGCGGAGAGCCTTCATATCCAGACTTTTGGACCTTCTCCCTTCAGTATCGGGTCAGAGGCAGGTCATCCACATCAACAATGAGGCGATGGCTGACCTACTCATGTGGGATCACTTCTTGGAGAGCTGGAACGGGGTCTCTTTCTTCGTTCCCCCTTTATCAGACGGGTCCCCGACTATAGTGTCTGATGCCTCATCGGTTGGCTTCGCAGCCATTTTCGGGAACAAATGGTTAGCCGGCCCCTGGCCAGCTGAGATCCGCAACATTCCTGACTTCACAGTAACTTCAGCCCTGTTTGAAACATTTCCCATCGTAGCCGCCGCTGCTGTCTGGGGAAATTCCTGGGCTAACTCCACAGTTCGATTTCTGTGCGATAATTCCGCTACAGTTGACATTCTCAACAGAGGACGCTCTAGGTCCCCCCACATAATGCGCTTTGTCAGGAGGTTCATTCTATTGTCTCTCCAGCACAATTTCCATTTTTTGATCGAGCACATAGAAGGTAGGAAGAACTTGGCGGCTGATGCACTCTCTCGGGCTAAATTCGGTGTGTTTTTTCAGGTACAACCAGACGCAGACCGGGTCGGAGTCCCGGTGCCTCCGTTCCAACAACTGCTGACGGACTAGCCAGATACGTCTCCATTGCCAACACTCTAATCAAGAAGTCTTTAGCGTCCAGCACGATCCTTTTCCGGGCTATGTCTTCCTTACTGGACACGCACCCTTTTGGTTTTCACCTCAGCACGGTCATCAAAGCTGCCATACACCTTGCTTTTTACGGCTTCCTTAGACCGGGGGAGTTCACGCGCACTGGCTGCCGAGCACCCGGGCCAACCCTGAGCCAGCTATCATCCAACAGGCTAGGTTTCACTTTCACCCTTCCATCCACTAAAACCTGCAGATGGGGAGCATCCATCAGATATTTCCCCACCTCACATCAGTGGTGCCCAGTCTCGTCTCTCACTGACCTCCTCTCAATGCTGTCCGGGCAAGCAGCGGACAGTCCGCTCCTCCCGGTGGCTGGGCATGCTCTGTCTTCCTCCCAGTTTACCAGATACGTCCGCTCCCTAGTCACCATGCTAGGTCATGATCCCGCTGTCATCTCAGGACACTCATTCAGGATCGGGGCGGCCTCCGCAGCCTCCAAACATGATGTCCCAGCTCACATCATTAAGAAGCTAGGCCGCTGGAACTCCAGCTGTTTTGACTGGTACATTCCGGATCCCTCTACCGAAATGGCTAATGTGTTTAAAGTTTTGGCGTTGTGATACAAATAAAATAGAGTTACACCCTACTCTTGACTCTTTGCCCTCTATAGGCGTGCCCTCGGTCGCGGTTATTGGGCACACCTCATCCGCTGTTTGTATTTCTTAATTCTGTACTAGGTCTACCGGGGTTCCAAGGCTCAGGACGGTAAGTACTCTTGTTCTCCTTTTTTCGTATACTTGCTCGTTCGGCCTTTCGAGCCATGACCACAAGTAAAAAGCCTAATTGGCTGCATTTGTGGGAGTGGCGTGGGGTATATAAACTCCCCTCTCCCTCAGGTAGGGGCGTATGACTCGTGGGCGTCACCCACCCAACCCTCCCTTTTTCTATCATAATCCATACATAGGGCATGCCCTCTATAGGCGTGCCCTCGGTCGCGGTTATTGGGTACACCTCATCCGCTGTTTGTATTTCTTAATTCTGTACTAGGTCTACCGGGGTTCCAAGGCTCAGGACGGTAAGTACTCTTGTTCTCCTTTTTTCGTATACTTGCTCGTTCGGCCTTTCGAGCCATGACCACAAGTAAAAAGCCTAATTGGCTGCATTTGTGGGAGTGGCGTGGGGTATATAAACTCCCCTCTCCCTCAGGTAGGGGCGTATGACTCGTGGGCGTCACCCACCCAACCCTCCCTTTTTCTATCATAATCCATACATAGGGCATGCCCTCTATAGGCGTGCCCTCGGTCGCGGTTATTGGGTACACCTCATCCGCTGTTTGTATTTCTTAATTCTGTACTAGGTCTACCGGGGTTCCAAGGCTCAGGACGGTAAGTACTCTTGTTCTCCTTTTTTCGTATACTTGCTCGTTCGGCCTTTCGAGCCATGACCACAAATACATATTTGTGGGTTAATATTGAAAAATAAAAGCTCCCCACAATTCAGCACTTTTTGAGGGAGGTAGTTTTTTGCACCATTAACTTTGCATTATGAATAAAAAGAAGGCGGAGTAATACAGAAGATAACCTGTAGGAGGGGAGGAGGGAGATGCGGCTGCAGTTTCACATTTAGGGATGCGGTGGTGCAGCATCAACAGGAGAGAGGAGCTGTACATTATTTTCACTTTTCCTTTATACACTGATATGTATTGTTTGGAAAATTCTACAATATGGATTCTTTTCTTTGTATGATGTTTGTTTCTACATTTTTTCACATGACAGATGTAGCCAGCATTAACTCTGTAGTTGGAGAGCCTTTTTTTTATTGCAAAGCTGTGGTATCAGTGTAGGGCGCATTACACAGGGAAATAAGACTCCTATGCTTAATTTCTATGGGGCTCTTTGCTAATAGGATAAACAGCAGTGGATCCTGCTCTACTTATAAATCAGTAAGCCAGGCATGTTTTAGGCATCCTGGCTTACTGTGTTTTGTTTCATGCCATGAGGAATTTTGGCCAAAAGCAGAAAATATGCCAGATTATGGCACACAATTCCTATCATAGGATCATATGAAGGACCCTCTAGTAAAAGCTGCCAATATTTATGTATACAGATTGCATGGTTATGTGCTACAGCTTATGATCCTGATAGAAATGGGTTTGCAATGCACAATTCAGCTAATTTATTTTACACATGACTTTGGCTTCAAGGAGAGATCTCATATTCTTCATAGTAAATGATATGATGTATATCTGAAATAAGATGTTAGATAAAATCTACCTGATATATTAGATATTTCTCCTTCTGAACATGGGGCGCAGTCATAGCAGCACAAGTGTATACTAGAAGTGGTCACTTTCCTGTGTCCAGGTGAACAGCTCGGAGAGCAATGGGATTTTGGGATCTGCAGAAATCAAAGAAGACTGATAAATTGTCTTTCTGAATGTCAGTAAATTCTAAATGATATACAGATGAAAAACAGATCCTACATTATAGGTAATGAGATGAGAAGTAACGAGAATCTGGCCCATGGAGCAGAAGGATTTAGGCGCTAAATAGCATTGTCCCTCACCTCCTTGGGCCAGAAAGTATGCAGTGATGCAGAACACATTTGTTACGCCGAGCGCTCCGGGTCCCCGCTCCTCCCCGGAGCGCTCGCTACACTCTCCTCACTGCAGCGCTCCGGTCAGTTCCACTGACCCGGGGCGCTGCGATACCGCCTCCAGCCGGGATGCGATTCGCGATGCGGGTAGCGCCCGCTCGCGATGCGCACCCCGGCTCCCGTACCTGACTCGCTCTCCGTCAGTCCTGTCCCGGCGCGCGCGGCCCCGCTCCCTAGGGCGCGCGCGCGCCGGGTCTTTGCGATTTAAAGGGCCACTGCGCCGCTGATTGGCGCAGTGGTTCCAATTAGTGTTATCACCTGTGCACTTCCCTATATCACCTCACTTCCCCTTCACTCCCTCGCCGGATCTTGTTGCCATCGTGCCAGTGAAAGCGTTTCCTTGTGTGTTCCTAGCCTGTGTTCCAGACCTCCTGCCGTTGCCCCTGACTACGATCCTTGCTGCCTGCCCCGACCTTCTGCTACGTCCGACCTTGCTTCTGTCTACTCCCTTGTACCGCGCCTATCTTCAGCAGCCAGAGAGGTTGAGCCGTTGCTAGTGGATACGACCTGGTCACTACCGCCGCAGCAAGACCATCCCGCTTTGCGGCGGGCTCTGGTGAAAACCAGTAGTGACTTAGAACCGATCCACTAGCACGGTCCACGCCAATCCCTCTCTGGCACAGAGGATCCACTACCTGCCAGCCGGCATCGTGACAGTAGATCCGGCCATGGATCCCGCTGAAGTTCCTCTGCCAGTTGTCGCTGACCTCACCACGGTGGTCGCCCAGCAGTCACAACAGATAGCGCAACAAGGCCACCAGCTGTCTCAACTGACTGTTATGCTACAACAGTTACTACCACAGCTCCAGCAATCATCTCCTCCGCCAGCTCCTGCACCTCCTCCGCAGCGAGTGGCCGCTTCTGGACTACGACTATCCTTGCCGGATAAATTTGATGGGGACTCTAAGTTTTGCCGTGGCTTTCTTTCCCAATGTTCATTGCACTTGGAGATGATGTCGGACCAGTTCCCCACTGAAAGGTCTAAGGTGGCTTTCGTAGTCAGCCTTCTGTCTGGAAAAGCCCTGTCTTGGGCCACACCGCTCTGGGACCGCAATGACCCCGTCACTGCCTCTGTACACTCCTTCTTCTCGGAAATTCGAAGTGTCTTTGAGGAACCTGCCCGAGCCTCTTCTGCTGAGACTGCCCTGTTGAACCTGGTCCAGGGTAATTCTTCCGTTGGCGAGTACGCCGTACAATTCCGTACTCTTGCTTCAGAATTATCCTGGAATAATGAGGCACTCTGCGCGACCTTTAAAAAAGGCCTATCCAGCAACATTAAAGATGTTCTGGCCGCACGAGAAATCCCTGCTAATCTACATGAACTCATTCACCTAGCCACTCGCATTGACATGCGTTTTTCCGAAAGGCGTCAGGAGCTCCGCCAGGATATGGACTCTGTTCGCACGAGGCGTTTCTTCTCCCCGGCTCCTCTCTCCTCTGGTCCCCTGCAATCTGTTCCTGTGCCTCCCGCCGTGGAGGCTATGCAGGTCGACCGGTCTCGCCTGACACCTCAAGAGAGGACACGACGCCGCATGGAGAATCTCTGCCTGTACTGTGCTAGTACCGAACACTTCCTGAAGGATTGTCCTATCCGTCCTCCCCGCCTGGAAAGACGTACGCTGACTCCGCACAAAGGTGAGACAGTCCTTGATGTCTACTCTGCTTCTCCACGTCTTACTGTGCCTGTGCGGATGTCTGCCTCTGCCTTCTCCTTCTCTGCTGTGGCCTTCTTGGACTCCGGATCTGCAGGAAATTTTATTTTGGCCTCTCTCGTCAACAGGTTCAACATCCCGGTGACCAGTCTCGCCAGACCCCTCTACATCAATTGTGTAAACAATGAAAGATTGGACTGTACCATACGTTTCCGCACGGAGCCCCTTCTAATGTGCATCGGATCTCATCACGAGAGGATTGAACTTTTGGTCCTCCCCAATTGCACTTCTGAAATTCTCCTTGGACTTCCTTGGCTTCAACTCCATTCCCCAACCCTGGATTGGTCCACTGGGGAGATCAGGAGTTGGGGGCCCTCTTGTTCCAAGGACTGCCTAAAACCGGTTCCCAGTAACCCTTGCCGTGACTCTGTGGTTCCTCCTGTAACCGGTCTCCCTAAGGCCTATATGGACTTTGCGGACGTTTTTTGCAAAAAACAAGCTGAGACTCTACCTCCTCACAGGCCTTATGATTGTCCTATTGACCTCCTCCCGGGCACTACTCCACCCCGGGGCAGAATCTATCCTCTGTCCGTCCCAGAGACTCTTGCCATGTCTGAATACGTCCAGGAAAATTTAAAAAAGGGCTTTATCCGTAAATCCTCCTCTCCTGCCGGAGCCGGATTTTTCTTTGTGTCCAAAAAAGATGGCTCTCTACGTCCTTGCATTGACTACCGCGGTCTTAATAAAATCACGGTTAAGAACCGCTACCCCCTACCCCTCATCTCTGAACTCTTTGATCGCCTCCAAGGTGCCCACATTTTTACCAAACTGGACTTAAGAGGTGCTTATAATCTCATCCGCATCAGAGAGGGGGATGAATGGAAAACGGCATTTAACACCAGAGATGGACACTTTGAGTATCTGGTCATGCCCTTTGGCCTGTGCAACGCCCCTGCCGTCTTCCAAGACTTTGTTAATGAAATTTTTCGTGATCTCCTATACTCCTGTGTTGTTGTATATCTGGACGATATCCTGATTTTTTCTGCCAATCTAGAAGAACACCGCCAGCATGTCCGTATGGTTCTTCAGAGACTTCGTGACAATCAACTCTATGCCAAAATAGAGAAATGTCTGTTTGAATGCCAATCTCTTCCTTTCCTAGGATACTTGGTCTCTGCCCAGGGACTACAAATGGATCCAGACAAACTCTCTGCCGTCTTAGATTGGCCACGCCCCTCCGGACTCCGTGCCATCCAACGTTTTTTGGGGTTCGCCAATTATTACAGGCAATTTATTCCACATTTTTCTACCGTTGTGGCTCCTATTGTGGCTTTAACCAAAAAAAATGCCGATCCCAAGTCTTGGCCTCCTCAAGCGGAAGACGCCTTTAAACGGCTCAAGTCTGCCTTTTCTTCGGCTCCCGTGCTCTCCAGACCTGACCCATCTAAACCCTTCCTATTGGAGGTTGATGCCTCCTCAGTGGGAGCTGGAGCTGTCCTTCTACAAAAAAACTCTTCCGGGCATGCTGTTACTTGTGGTTTTTTTTCTAGGACCTTCTCTCCGGCGGAGAGGAACTACTCCATCGGGGATCGAGAGCTTCTAGCCATTAAATTAGCACTTGAGGAATGGAGGCATCTGCTGGAGGGATCAAGATTTCCAGTTATTATTTACACCGATCACAAGAACCTCTCCTACCTCCAGTCTGCCCAACGGCTGAATCCTCGTCAGGCCAGGTGGTCTCTGTTCTTTGCCCGATTTAATTTTGAAATTCACTTTCGGCCTGCCGATAAGAACATTAGGGCCGATGCTCTCTCTCGTTCCTCAGATGCTTCTGAAGTTGAACTCTCTCCTCAACACATCATTCCTCCTGACTGCCTGATTTCCACTTCTCCAGCCTCCATCAGGCAAACTCCTCCAGGAAAGACCTTTGTTTCTCCACGCCAACGCCTCGGAATCCTCAAATGGGGTCACTCCTCCCATCTCGCAGGTCATGCGGGCATCAAGAAATCTGTGCAACTCATCTCTCGCTTCTATTGGTGGCCGACTCTAGAGACTGATGTGGTGGACTTTGTGCGAGCCTGCACTATCTGTGCCCGGGATAAGACTCCTCGCCAGAAGCCCGCCGGTTTTCTTCATCCTCTGCCTGTCCCCGAACAGCCTTGGTCTCTGATTGGTATGGATTTTATTACTGACTTACCCCCATCCCATGGCAACACTGTTATTTGGGTGGTCGTTGATCGATTCTCCAAAATGGCACATTTCATCCCTCTTCCTGGTCTTCCTTCAGCGCCTCAGTTGGCTAAACAATTTTTTGTACACATTTTTCGTCTTCACGGGTTGCCTACGCAGATCGTCTCGGATAGAGGCGTCCAATTCGTGTCTAAATTCTGGAGGGCTCTCTGTAAACAACTCAAGATTAAATTAAATTTTTCTTCTGCATATCATCCTCAATCCAATGGACAAGTAGAAAGAATTAACCAGGTCTTGGGTGATTATTTACGACATTTTGTTTCCTCCCGCCAGGATGACTGGGCAGATCTTCTACCTTGGGCCGAATTCTCGTATAATTTCAGAGTCTCTGAATCTTCCTCCAAATCCCCATTTTTCGTGGTGTACGGCCGTCACCCTCTTCCTCCCCTCCCTACCCCCTTGCCCTCTGGTCTGCCCGCTGTGGATGAAATTTCTCGTGATCTTTCCATCATATGGAGAGAGACCCAAAATTCTCTCTTACAGGCTTCTTCACGCATGAAGAAATTCGCGGATAAGAAAAGAAGAGCTCCTCCCATTTTTTCCCCTGGAGACAAGGTATGGCTCTCCGCTAAATATGTCCGCTTCCGTGTCCCTAGCTATAAGTTGGGACCACGCTATCTTGGTCCTTTCAAAATTTTGCGCCAGATTAATCCTGTCTCTTACAAACTTCTTCTTCCCCCTTCTCTTCGTATTCCTAATGCCTTTCACGTTTCTCTTCTTAAACCACTTATCATTAACCGTTTCTCTCCCAAATCTGTTCCTCCCACTCCTGTCTCCGGCTCCTCGGATATCTTCTCCGTCAAAGAGATTTTAGCATCAAAAAAGGTCAGAGGGAAAACCTTCTTTTTAGTGGATTGGGAGGGTTGTGGTCCAGAAGAGAGGTCCTGGGAACCTGAGGACAATATCCTGGACAAAAGTCTGGTCCTCAGGTTCTCAGGCTCCAAGAAGAGGGGGAGACCCAAGGGGGGGGGTACTGTTACGCCGAGCGCTCCGGGTCCCCGCTCCTCCCCGGAGCGCTCGCTACACTCTCCTCACTGCAGCGCTCCGGTCAGTTCCACTGACCCGGGGCGCTGCGATACCGCCTCCAGCCGGGATGCGATTCGCGATGCGGGTAGCGCCCGCTCGCGATGCGCACCCCGGCTCCCGTACCTGACTCGCTCTCCGTCAGTCCTGTCCCGGCGCGCGCGGCCCCGCTCCCTAGGGCGCGCGCGCGCCGGGTCTTTGCGATTTAAAGGGCCACTGCGCCGCTGATTGGCGCAGTGGTTCCAATTAGTGTTATCACCTGTGCACTTCCCTATATCACCTCACTTCCCCTTCACTCCCTCGCCGGATCTTGTTGCCATCGTGCCAGTGAAAGCGTTTCCTTGTGTGTTCCTAGCCTGTGTTCCAGACCTCCTGCCGTTGCCCCTGACTACGATCCTTGCTGCCTGCCCCGACCTTCTGCTACGTCCGACCTTGCTTCTGTCTACTCCCTTGTACCGCGCCTATCTTCAGCAGCCAGAGAGGTTGAGCCGTTGCTAGTGGATACGACCTGGTCACTACCGCCGCAGCAAGACCATCCCGCTTTGCGGCGGGCTCTGGTGAAAACCAGTAGTGACTTAGAACCGATCCACTAGCACGGTCCACGCCAATCCCTCTCTGGCACAGAGGATCCACTACCTGCCAGCCGGCATCGTGACAACATTGCTGTGTATTGTAATCACAGGGGTCCATGCTCTCTACAGAACAGCAGCAGATGTGTACTTTTGGCTGTCCTTTCACAGTATCTAGGCCCTTGATGGATTAACAGGTACAAAATAGTACACTACTTAGATGTAGGTATGTTGTATGCACTTATGAGAGCAGAAAAATGCCCTACAGTATGCTTAAACAAATTATTTGACTGCAACACCAGCCGGTGATCACTTTTGCCTGTCCTTTCACAGTATCTACGCCCTTGACAGATTAACAGGTACAAAATAGTACACTACTTAGATGTAGGTATGTGGTATACACTTATGAGGGCAGAAAAATTTGCTACAGTGCGCTTAAAAAAATTGTATTGGAGTAAAACACCAGCCGGTGATTACTTTTGCCTGGACTTTCACAGTAGCTAGGCTCTTGACAGAATAGCAAGTACAAAATAATACACTACTTAGATGTATATATCTGGTATGCACTTATGAGGGCAGAAAAATGCGCTGCAGTATACTTAAAAAATGTATTTGTGCCCAACACCAGCAGTACACAAAAGGGCTGCAGCACACAGTCGCTGTGTACTAAGCCCAAAATGGCACTCTCTCACAGACTATTAGGAATGGACTGCTATGTATTATATGTATTGTATGTATTATACCGTCTTGGAAGAAAGAGGGCAGAAAAAGGCGCTACAGTATGCTTAAAAAACGTATTGGAGTAAAACACTAGCCGGTGATTACTTTTGCCTGGACTTTCACAGTATCTAGGCCCTTGACAGATTAACAGGTACAAAATAGTACACTACTTAGATGTAGGTATGTGGTATTCAATTATGATGGCCGAAAAATGCGCTACAGTACGCTTAACCCCTTAAGGACTGAGCCCTTTTTCACCTTAAGGACTGAGCCCTTTTTTGCAATTCTGACCACTGTCACCTTATGCATTAATAACTCTAAAATGCTCAGAAAATTCTGATTCTGAGATAGTTTTTTAGTGACATATTCTACTTTATTTTAGTGGTAAATTTTGTAGCTACTTGCATCATTTCTTGGTGAAAATCCCAAAAGGTCTTGAAAATGTAGAAAATTTAGCATTTTTCTAACTTTGAAACTCTCTGCTTGTAAGGAAAATGGATATTCACAATAAATGTTATATTGATTCACAAATACAATATGTCTACTTTATGTTGGCATCATAAAATGGACATATTTTTATTTTTTGAAAAAATTCGAGGGCTTCAAAGTATAGCAGCAAATTTCAAAATTTTCATGAAAATTGCTAAATCTGAAAGGACAGATGTTACAGAACTACAACTCCCAGCATGCCTGGGCAGTCTAGGCATGCTGAGAGTTGTAGTTTTGCAACATCTGGAGGGCTACCATTTGGGCACCACTGTAATAGTGGTCTCCAAACTGTGATCCTCCAGATGTTGTAAAACTACAACTCCCAGCATGCCCAGAAAACCTTTGGCTGTCTGGGCATGCTGGGAGTTGCAGTTTGGCAACCACTAGAAGGGCAGCAGTAAATATCGCTTTACTGGCACCTTCCTCCCCCGCCCCCCCACCGTCGCCTCCCTACCTGCGCCGATGATCTCCGCTGATGCCACCGATGATCGGCGGTCCGTACGGCATCTTCTCCTCAGGTACCGGCCGCTATCTTCTTCCCCCGTTCGGCCAGACATCCAGGGGTGGGCAGAGTGGGGGGTTTCCATGGCAACCCCCGTCTTCCACTGCCATTGGTCATTACTCTGTGCTGACTGATGGCAGGGGATAGGAGGAGGTTGCAGCACTGCAACCTCACTCCTATCCCTTAGAATGATCGGGGCTGTCACTGACAGCTTCGATCAGCCCTATTTTCCGGGCGATCGGGTCACCAGAGACCCTATCAGCCCGGAATAGCAGAAAATTGCATGTCTGAATTGACATGCGATTTCCTGCGATCACCGGCATGGGGGGGGGGTTGGTCTCAGGACCCCCCTCGGCGATGTGCCGCGATGCCTGCTTAATGATTTCAGCAGGCATCCAGGTCCGGTCCCCAACCGGCTAGCGTTGGGGACCGGAATTCTCACGGGCGTATCCATACACCCTCAGTCCTTAAGAGGTTAAAAAATGTATTTTTGCACAACACCAGCAGTACACAAGAGTGCTGCAGCGCACAGTCCCTGTGTACTAAACCCAAAATTGCACTCTTTCAAAGACTATTAGGAATGGACTGCTGGGTATTATACCGTCTACAGACTAGTATAACCAGCAGACCATTTGATGTGGAACAAAGACACAAAGTTGCGCTGAAAAATTAATCCTCCATCCTCTGCTAAGGTTTATGAAGCTGAGGCAGCTTGTTCAAATGTATGAGACAGCACACAGTGCTCTGCCCCTCTCTGTAATGCAATGCTGTGGAAAGTGACTGGGAGGTTAATCACTGCAGTAAAAATTATTTTCAGTGAAAAAAAGCACTGCTCTCTGTCCACCAGAACACTGATGTGACTATGAGGTGAAACGCTGCTGGAAAAAGCTTTTCTGTCCGACCTATCTCTCTGCAGTGTAATGAATGAAGTGACTGGCCGCAATATGGCTGACGATTATATAGGGCTGTGACATCACATGGGTGACTGGCTGCTGATCCCTGGTCATCCCGCCTACCCGTCTTCCCAGAGTTCCTTGCCCCATGTCCTCACATGTGGATCCGCCATTTTAGATAGAATCGCAGTGATATTCACATTCGTTGCAAATTGAATTTTTCATGCAATTTGTAATGAATTCAGATTCGTCAGCTTTGATTCGCTCATCTCTAGTTATGAGGAAGGGGAGACAGAGGACCCAGACACACCGTGGCCATGGAGTTGGAGGCAGGGAGTCCCTCCAAGTCACTTGCACAAATGGCATGATGCATGCTCACTCACTCACTCACTCACTCACTTGCTTGCGTAGTGACCGCCAAATTGTGGGATGACTTCTGGCTTTCCACCTTATTGAACCCTCACTACCACCACAAAATGGGGGCCTTTTTTACACTGAGAGGGAGGACAAACTGACCTACTACAGAGACATCCTACTTAGTCAGTAATCCTCTCGCAGTTCTTAATCGGGGACCTCCTGTGCTCACCTTCCACTGCCATGGCTGCTGGGGAGGGGTGGCAGGAGCAGTACCAGCTCCATCAGCAGCAGCCTGAGTCTACAGTCGCTGATGAGTAGTTTTCTTCACCCGCATAGTGAAGCAACTCATCAGCAGCAGGTAGACCTGGAGCAGGACCTGAACCAGCAGGTGGTGGCATACCTTGACATGGCCATGCCAACACACCTTGAAGATCCACTGGATTTCTGGGCAGCCAAACTTGATTTGTTGCCGCAACTAGCAGAGTTTGCCCTGGAAAAGCTGTCCTGCCCAGCCGGTAGTGTGCCATCAGAGCGGGTGTTTAGTGTGGCCGGGGCCATAGTCACCCCAAGGAGAACTTGTCTGTCCAAAAAATGTGGAGAGACTGACGTTTGTGAAGATGAATCAGGGATGGATCAGCCAGGATTTCCATCCACCAATGCCAGATGCCTCAGAGTAGATTGACCATGGTGCGGCTCCCTAGAGAAAGTCAGCAGGAGCTGATGAAACGTTGGGATGCGAGTGGCTAATTGAGATGTTTTAAATAGCAGCCGCTTATTGTCAAAGTTACAAGACACTAAAACATCCCTTGCAACTATAGTTTATAGTGCACATAACAGTGATCTGGATATATAGAGGGATGTAATGAGGATATAGTCTGAACATAGGCTTTGCTTTTACGTGATACTCACACTCAGTATTTAGGATATAAAACTGGTTTTGAAGTGATCACAATAAAGATTGTTTTTTAAGGGGGGATTTCTAGTTTAGGTCTTACCCCTTGGGGGATGATCCCTAAAGGTTGTTGTTTGCATTTATACCCTGGAATCCTTGGGATTTTTTGGTTGGTTATCAGGTTGGAAAGGGCAAAAATAAATGCCCCCTGCCACAGTGGTAGTTCCAGGCTGCTGCTGCTTGGTTTTAAATTTGGCTGGTTATGAAAAATAGGGTGTTTATTATTCTGTTGTTATTATTATTAATAGTTCTAAAAATACATAAGACACCCCTTATTTTAAATAACCAGACATATACAAAACAAGCAGTAGGAGCCTGGTAATACCAGAGTATCAACTACCTTTTATTGTGCTCCTTCCAAGCTGTGAAATACCAGCCTGCTACCCCCACAGTGCAGACATGCTGGTACCCTGCTCCTCCTGGGCGTATATCAGGTCATATCACAGGAACAACTGGCCCAAATTTAGTAAGTGACCCTTCTTTGGACTCTTGGTCACCCACTCTATAACTCAGTGTGTTGGGTTTACTGTGGGGGATCAGGCTGAGAGATTTCCTTTACAATGTAGGGAGAAACCTACAAAAATAACCAATGAAAGGAATGAGCAGCAGCAAATTAAAAGGTTTATTCAGCACTAGAAGCTGATGGACTAAAAAAACTATCTGTGCCACATTTGTCTGCAGGTTGTGGGATGTTTTGCAGTTCATTTCCATTGCAGTAAAGGTAAAGTTGTAATACCACGCACAACCTAAATTTAATTTAATTTTAATAATAGCTTGAACATTTGACATTATAATTTTAATTTTATGTATAATTTTCCAACAAATAATAACCTGCATCTTAATAAAAGGTAATAAGATTTATATATATATATATATATATATATATATATATATATTTTTTCTTTTTTTGTTGTTGTCTTTTATTGGCCAAATAATAGGTTCAAGATTGAACACTACTGCTGAAGTCGGAATATGGTACAAATAACTTGCAAGTGATCAAGGCTAGCTACATCTGTAAGTATGGGAGCAGAAACCATGGTTTTGACAGGAGTCCCCGCTGCTATAAGTAGTTTCCAAGGCGCATCGGTGTCAGAACACCCCCGCAAAGATGAATTGTGCTGTTAACCAAGCTAGCGGCTGCTATATTTGTAAGGAATTGATAGATATTAGAAAAATTCTTTATATATTTATGGGACTCATTTTAGAAAAATTCACCAGTGTATCACACAATAAAAATTATTTTATTATAGACAATTTAGCTTAATTTTGGATTTATATGATTTGTGTGTATTATAGACATATAAATATGTTAGTTACTAGCCCCATTCAGTAAAATAGCAAAACATTCAAGGTCCACCATTTATTTGGTGCTGAAATAAGATGCGGTCAATGCTGTAACTTTGTATTTTTAGTTTCCATTATGTATTTTCTTGTATTTAGTTCAGGCTTGAACAGAATGCTAAAACATTAAGGGAAAAATATACAACCCAACAGTCCAGCGTTAGAGGTCAGGATGGCAAATATCTCCACGACCACCATGTATTTCCCTTTGGTGCTGAGATAAGCCGGGATCATGGCTATCCAGACACTGCAGAACACCAGCATGCTGAAGGTTGTCACAATTCGGCAGGCTGGAGGTGGATCCTCTGTGCCAGAGAGGGATTGGCGTGGACCGTGTCGGTGGACCGGTTCTAAGTTGCTACTGGTATTCACCAGAGCCCGCTGCAAAGCGGGATGGTCTTGCAGCGGCGGTAGCAACCAGGTCGTATCCACTAGCAACGGCTCAACCTCTCTGACTGCTGAGATAGGCGCGGTACAAGGGAGTAGACAAGAGCAAGGTCGGACGTAGCAGAAGGTCGGGGCAGGCGGCAAGGTTCGTAGTCAATGGTAATAGCAGAAGGTCAGAAACACAGTAGTGGTAAACACAGAGTAGCTTTCTCTAGGCACAAGGCAACAAGATCCGGCAAGGAAGAGCAGGGGAAGTGAGGTCATATAGTCAGGGAGCAGGTGGAAACTAATTAGGGTGATTGGGCCAGGCACCATCATTGGTGCACTGGCCCTTTAAATCTCAGAGAGCTAGCGCGCGCGCCCTAGAGTGCGGAGCCGCGCGCGCCAGAGCATGACAGCCGGGGACCGGGACAGGTAAGTGACTTGGGATGCGATACGCGAGCGGGCGCGTCCCGCTATGTGAATCGCATCCCCGCCGGCAATGTCAGTGCAGCGCTCCCGGTCAGCGGGACTGACCGGGGCACTGCAGGGAGAAAAACGCCGCGAGCGCTTCGGGGAGGAGCAGGGACCCGGAGCGCTCGGCGTAACAAAGGTGATGTACTTAGCCTCATTGAAACTGTCCGGTAATGTCCTGGCTAAGAAAGCTGTAATAAAACTAACAGCGGCCAGAATCCCCATATAACCCAGGACAGAGTAGAACCAAAGATCTGACCCTTCATTACACTGAACGACCATCTTCTCCCTATAAGAGTGTGTGTCCAGCTCCTGGAAGGGGGGAGAGAGGGTCACCCAACTCATACAGATGACCCCCTGGACAGAGGAGCAGATCAGGAGCACACAGTTAGGGAGCTTTACTCCAGTCCATGTTCTCCACACACTTCCAGGCTTGGTGGCTTTGAACGCAATGTAAACCGTTATGGTCTTGGCCAACAATGAAGAGATGGATATTGAGAGTAGTATTCCAGTAAAGATCTGACGTATCATACAGGTTCTATCCACAGGACGACCGAGGAACAAGAAGACACAGAGGAAGCTGAGCATGATGGAGACCAGGAGGACAAAGCTCAGGTTCTTGTTATTCGCTCTCACAATCGCGGTGTCACGATTTAAAATAAAAATTATAAGAACGGAAACAGTCAGAATACAGAAGAAAGAGGATAAACAGGAGAAAGCGATAGAGATGATGTCCTCAGTATAAGATAAATATTCGATCTCCTTAAAGACACAGAATGTTCTGTTCTCATTTGACCATGAGTCTTCTGGACATTTCATGCAGTTCTCACTATCTGTAATACAAAGTGTATGTGAGAGTGGCTCATTCCTTGAGGTTACATGTGCTGATTCATTGCTTTTTTTTCCCTACAAAAGAAGTTTTCTTTAGAGCTTTAGTCAAGGATCAGAACTCCATTTCCCACCTGACCAGTTCCCTTATTGCACCTATGTGTGAAGACGTTTTGATGCTACTTTAAGGGTTTTCCAATGAACAACACTCCTAACCTTTTCACAGGACAGGGAGTTGTTACGCCGAGCGCTCCGGGTTCCCGCTCCTCCCCGGAGCGCTCGCTTCACCTCCTCCGCTGCAGCGCCCCGGTCACGTCCTCTGACCCGGGGCGCTGCGATCCTGCTGCTAGCCGGGATGCGATTCGCGATGCGGGTAGCGCCCGCTCGCGATGCGCACCCCGGCTCTCCTACCTGACTCGCTCCCCGTCTGTTCTGTCCCGGCGCGCGCGGCCCCGCTCCCTAGGGCGCGCGCGCGCCGGGTCTCTGCGATTTAAAGGGCCACTGCGCCGCTGATTGGCGCAGTGGTTCCAATTAGAGTTATCACCTGTGCACTCCCTATATTACCTCACTTCCCTTGCACTCCCTTGCCGGATCTTGTTGCCTTAGTGCCAGTGAAAGCGTTCCTTGTGTGTCCCTTGCCAGTGTTTCCAGACCTTCTGCCGTTGCCCCTGACTACGATCCTTGCTGCCTGCCCCGACCTTCTGCTACGTCCGACCTTGCTTCTGCCTACTCCCTTGTACCGCGCCTATCTTCAGCAGCCAGAGAGGTGAGCCGTTGCTAGTGGATACGACCTGGTCACTACCGCCGCAGCAAGACCATCCCGCTTTGCGGCGGGCTCTGGTGAAAACCAGTAGTGGCTTAGAACCGGTCCACTAGCACGGTCCACGCCAATCCCTCTCTGGCACAGAGGGTCCACTACCTGCCAGCCGGCATCGTGACAGTAGATCCGGCCATGGATCCCGCTGAAGTTCCTCTGCCAGTTGTCGCTGACCTCACCACGGTGGTCGCCCAGCAGTCACAACAGATTGCGCAACAAGGCCACACCGCTCTGGGACCGCAATGACCCCGTCACTGCCTCAGTACACTCCTTCTTCTCGGAAATCCGAAGTGTCTTTGAGGAACCTGCCCGAGCCTCTTCTGCTGAGACTGCCCTGTTGAACCTGGTCCAGGGTAATTCTTCCGTTGGCGAGTATGCCGTACAATTCCGTACACTTGCTTCAGAATTGTCCTGGAATAATGAGGCCCTCTGCGCGACCTTCAAAAAAGGCCTATCCAGCAACATTAAAGATGTTCTGGCCGCACGAGAAATCCCTGCTAATCTACATGAACTTATTCACCTAGCCACTCGCATTGACATGCGTTTTTCTGAAAGGCGTCAGGAACTCCGCCAAGATATGGACTCTGTTCGCACGAGGCGTTTCGTCTCCTCGGCTCCTCTCTCCTCTGGTCCCCTGCAATCTGTTCCTGTGCCTCCCGCCGTGGAGGCTATGCAGGTCGACCGGTCTCGCCTGACACCTCAAGAGAGGACACGACGCCGTATGGAGAACCTCTGCCTGTACTGTGCTAGTACCGAACACTTCCTGAGGGATTGTCCTATCCGTCCTCCCCGCCTGGAAAGACGTACGCTGACTCCGCACAAGGGTGAGACAGTCCTTGATGTCTACTCTGCTTCTCCACGTCTTACTGTGCCTGTGCGGATGTCTGCTTCTGCCTTCTCCTTCTCTACAGTGGCCTTCTTGGACTCTGGTTCTGCAGGAAATTTTATTTTGGCCTCTCTCGTCAACAGGTTCAACATCCCAGTGACCAGTCTCGCCAGACCCCTCTACATCAATTGTGTAAATAATGAAAGATTGGACTGTACCATACGTTTCCGCACGGAGCCCCTTCTTATGAGCATCGGATCTCATCATGAGAGGATTGAACTTTTGGTCCTCCCCAATTGCACCTCGGAGATTCTCCTTGGACTTCCCTGGCTTCAACTTCATTCCCCAACCCTGGATTGGTCCACTGGGGAGATCAAGAGTTGGGGGTCCTCTTGTTCCAAGAACTGTCTAAAACCGGTTCCCAGTAACCCTTGCCGTAACTCTGTGGTTCCTCCAGTAACCGGTCTCCCCAAGGCCTATATGGACTTCGCGGATGTTTTCTGCAAAAAACAAGCTGAGACTCTACCTCCTCACAGGCCTTATGATTGCCCTATCGACCTCCTCCCGGGTACTACTCCACCCCGGGGCAGAATTTATCCTCTCTCTGCCCCAGAGACTCTTGCCATGTCCGAATACGTCCAGGAGAATCTAAAAAGGGGCTTTATCCGTAAATCCTCCTCTCCTGCCGGAGCCGGATTTTTCTTTGTCTCCAAAAAAGATGGCTCCCTACGTCCTTGCATTGACTACCGCGGTCTTAATAAAATCACGGTTAAGAACCGCTACCCCTTACCCCTCATCTCTGAACTCTTTGATCGCCTCCAAGGTGCCCACATCTTCACTAAATTGGACTTAAGAGGCGCCTATAACCTCATCCGCATCAGAGAGGGGGACGAGTGGAAAACGGCATTTAACACCAGAGATGGACACTTTGAGTATCTGGTCATGCCCTTTGGACTGTGCAATGCCCCTGCCGTCTTCCAAGACTTTGTCAATGAAATTTTTCGTGATCTATTATACTCCTGTGTTGTGGTATATCTGGACGATATCCTAATTTTTTCTGCCAATCTAGAGGAACACCGCCGGCATGTCCGTATGGTTCTTCAGAGACTTCGTGACAACCAACTCTATGCCAAAATTGAGAAATGTCTGTTTGAATGCCAATCTCTTCCTTTTCTAGGATATTTGGTCTCTGGCCAGGGACTACAGATGGATCCAGACAAACTCTCTGCCGTCTTAAATTGGCCACGCCCCTCCGGACTCCGTGCTATCCAACGCTTTTTGGGGTTCGCCAATTATTACAGGCAATTTATTCCACATTTTTCTACCATTGTGGCTCCTATCGTGGCTTTAACCAAGAAAAATGCTGATCCCAAGTCCTGGCCTCCTCAAGCAGAAGACTCCTTTAAACAACTCAAGTCTGCCTTTTCTTCGGCTCCCGTGCTCTCCAGACCTGACCCTTCCAAACCCTTCCTATTGGAGGTTGATGCCTCCTCAGTAGGAGCTGGAGCTGTTCTTCTACAAAAAAATCCTTCCGGGCATGCTGTCACTTGTGGTTTTTTCTCTAGGACCTTCTCTCCAGCGGAGAGGAACTACTCCATCGGGGATCGAGAACTTCTAGCCATTAAATTAGCACTTGAGGAATGGAGGCATCTGCTGGAGGGATCAAGATTTCCTGTTATTATCTACACCGACCACAAGAACCTCTCCTACCTCCAGTCGGCCCAACGGCTGAATCCTCGCCAGGCCCGGTGGTCTCTGTTCTTTGCCCGATTTAATTTTGAGATTCACTTTCGTCCTGCCGATAAGAACATTAGAGCCGATGCTCTCTCTCGTTCCTCGGATGCCTCAGAAGTTGATCTCCCTCCGCAACACATCATTCCACCTGACTGCCTGATCTCCACTTCTCCTGCCTCCATCAGACAGACTCCTCCAGGAAAGACCTTTGTTTCTCCACGCCAACGCCTCGGAATCCTCAAATGGGGTCACTCCTCCCATCTCGCAGGTCATGCGGGCATCAAGAAATCTGTGCAACTCATCTCCCGCTTCTATTGGTGGCCAACTCTGGAGACGGATGTTGGGGACTTTGTGCGAGCCTGCACTATCTGTGCCCGGGATAAGACTCCTCGCCAGAAGCCCGCTGGTTTTCTTCATCCTCTGCCTGTCCCCGAACAGCCTTGGTCTCTGATTGGTATGGATTTTATTACTGATTTACCCCCTTCCCGTGGCAACACCGTTATTTGGGTGGTCGTTGATCGATTCTCCAAAATGGCACATTTCATTCCTCTTCCTGGTCTTCCTTCTGCGCCTCAGTTGGCTAAACAATTTTTTGTACACATTTTTCGTCTTCACGGGTTGCCTACGCAGATTGTCTCGGATAGAGGGGTCCAATTCGTGTCTAAATTCTGGAGAGCTCTCTGTAAACAACTCAAGATTAAATTAAATTTTTCCTCTGCATATCATCCCCAGTCCAATGGACAAGTAGAAAGAATTAACCAGATCCTGGGTGATTATTTGCGACATTTTGTTTCCTCCCGCCAGGATGACTGGGCAGATCTCCTTCCATGGGCCGAATTCTCGTATAACTTCAGGGTCTCTGAATCTTCCTCCAAATCCCCATTTTTCGTGGTGTACGGCCGTCACCCTCTTCCCCCCCTCCCTACCCCCTTGCCCTCTGGTCTGCCCGCTGTGGATGAAATTTCTCGTGACCTTTCCATTATATGGAGAGAGACCCAAAATTCTCTCTTACAGGCTTCTTCACGCATGAAGAGGTTCGCGGATAAGAAAAGAAGAGCTCCCCCCGTTTTTTCCCCTGGAGACAAGGTATGGCTCTCCGCTAAATATGTCCGCTTCCGTGTCCCTAGCTACAAGTTGGGACCACGCTATCTTGGTCCTTTCAAAATTCTGTGTCAAATTAATCCTGTCTCTTATAAACTTCTTCTTCCTCCTTCTCTTCGTATCCCTAATGCCTTTCACGTCTCTCTTCTCAAACCACTCATCCTCAACCGTTTTTCTCCCAAATCTGTTCCTCCCACTCCTGTTTCCGGCTCCTCGGACGTCTTCTCGGTCAAGGAGATTTTGGCTGCCAAAAAGGTCAGAGGAAAAAATTTTTTTTTAGTAGACTGGGAGGGTTGTGGTCCTGAAGAGAGATCCTGGGAACCTGAGGACAACATCCTTGACAAAAGTCTGCTCCTCAGGTTCTCAGGCTCCAAGAAGAGGGGGAGACCCAAGGGGGGGGGTACTGTTACGCCGAGCGCTCCGGGTTCCCGCTCCTCCCCGGAGCGCTCGCTTCACCTCCTCCGCTGCAGCGCCCCGGTCACGTCCTCTGACCCGGGGCGCTGCGATCCTGCTGCTAGCCGGGATGCGATTCGCGATGCGGGTAGCGCCCGCTCGCGATGCGCACCCCGGCTCTCCTACCTGACTCGCTCCCCGTCTGTTCTGTCCCGGCGCGCGCGGCCCCGCTCCCTAGGGCGCGCGCGCGCCGGGTCTCTGCGATTTAAAGGGCCACTGCGCCGCTGATTGGCGCAGTGGTTCCAATTAGAGTTATCACCTGTGCACTCCCTATATTACCTCACTTCCCTTGCACTCCCTTGCCGGATCTTGTTGCCTTAGTGCCAGTGAAAGCGTTCCTTGTGTGTCCCTTGCCAGTGTTTCCAGACCTTCTGCCGTTGCCCCTGACTACGATCCTTGCTGCCTGCCCCGACCTTCTGCTACGTCCGACCTTGCTTCTGCCTACTCCCTTGTACCGCGCCTATCTTCAGCAGCCAGAGAGGTGAGCCGTTGCTAGTGGATACGACCTGGTCACTACCGCCGCAGCAAGACCATCCCGCTTTGCGGCGGGCTCTGGTGAAAACCAGTAGTGGCTTAGAACCGGTCCACTAGCACGGTCCACGCCAATCCCTCTCTGGCACAGAGGGTCCACTACCTGCCAGCCGGCATCGTGACAGGAGTGAGTGTCTGTGGAGGTCCTAAGACTGAGATCTCCCTCAATCATGAGTGTGGGTGTCCTGAGTCCTGGTGGGATGGGGTGCCAGTCATACACACTCAGGGCTACCCTACTTAACTCTCCTGTCTTACATAGATAAGCTCTAAACTGATGCTCCATGAATCCTTTTTAGTGATCGGTGGTGGTCTAACCACTGGGACCTACCGATCAGTGATGAATGTTGTCCGTAGGAAAACTTTTCAGTAAAATCTAAATATATGAAGGACCCTCTATATTTATGTATACAGATTGCATGGTTGTGCGCTACAGCTTATGATCCTGATAGGAATGGGTTTGCAATGCACAATTCAGCTCATTTATTTTACACATGACTTTGGCTTCAAGGAGAGATCTCATATTCTTCATAGTAAATGATATGATGTATATCTGAAATAAGATGTTAAATAAAATCTACCTGATATATTAGATATTTCTCCTTCTGAACATGGGGCGCAGTCATAGCAGCACAAGTGTATACTAGAAGTGGCCACTTTCCTGTGTCCTGGTGAACAGCTCGGGGAGCAATGGGATTTTGGGATCTGCAGAAATCAAAGAAGACTGATAAATTGTCTTTCTGAATGTCAGTAAATGCTAAATGATATACAGATGAAAAACAGATCCTACATTATAGGTAATGAGATGCAAAGTGACGAGAACCTGGCCCATGGAGCAGAAGGATTTAGGTGCTCAATAGCATTGTCCCTCACCACCTTGGGCCAGAAAGTATGCAGTGATGCAGAACACATTGCTGTGTATTGTAATCACAGGCGTCCATACTCTCTACATAGTTTCCGAGGCTCATTAGACATGATATCCATGGAAACATCCTACTGAGCGGTGAGGTGTAGTGTTGAGCGGCATAGGCCATATTCGAATTTGCGAATATTCGCGAATATATGGACAAATATTCGTCATATATTCGCGAATATTCGCATATTTTCGTTTTATTTTCGCATATGTGAAAATTCGCGATTGCGAAAATTAATATATGCGAAAATTAGCATATACAAAATTAGCATAAGGGACATTTTGCATATGCGAAAAGTCGCATATGCAAATATTCGCATATGCGAAAATTCACACGCCAGTCTCACACAGTAGTATTAGAGCCTTCTTTACACCACACAAGCTGGAAGCAGAGAGGGATGATCACAATGATGTGTACTGTGAAAAAAAAAAAAATACGAATATTCGTAATTACGAATATATAGTGCTATATTTGCGAATTCACGAATATGCGATATTCACGAATAAAATTCGCATTGAGAATATTCGCGAGCAACACTATCCAGGATGCAAAAAAGTGATTTATTCCAGCTAAAAATAAGACAAGGTTTCTGTGGTCTCACACCACCTTTCTCAACGTGAGACCACAGAAACCTTGTCTTATTTTTAGCTGGAATAAATCACTTTTTTGCATCCTGGATACTCTGGTGTGCTGCAGCCGCTTTTTCTAGATAGATAGATATGAGATAGATAGATAGATAGATAATAGATAGATATGAGATAGATAGATATGAGAGATAGATAGATATGAGATAGATAGATAGATAGATAGATAATAGATAGATATGAGATAGATAGATATGAGAGATAGATAGATATGAGATAGATAGATAGATAGATAGATAGATAATAGATAGATATGAGATAGATAGATACAGACAAAGAATAAGTCAGCCAGCACTTTTGTTGCTAGATAGATAGATAAATATGAGATATTAGATAGATATGAGATAGATAGATATGAGATAGATAGATATGAGATAGATTATAGATAGATAGATGTGAGATAGATATGAGATAGATATGAGATAAATAGATATGAGATAGATATGAGATAGATAGATATGAGATAGATAGATATGAGATAGATAGATTGATATGAGATAGATAGATATGAGATAGATAGATAGATATGAGATAGATATGAGATAGATAGATAGATAGATATGAGATAGATATGAGATAGATAGATTGATATGAGATAGATAGATATGAGATAGATAGATAGATATGAGATAGATATGAGATAGATAGATATGAGATAGATATGAGATAGATAGATATGAGATAGATATGAGATAGATAGATATGAGATAGATAGATATGAGATAGATATGAGATAGATAGATATGAGATAGATAGATTGATATGAGATAGATATGAGATAGATAGATTGATATGAGATAGATATGAGATAGATAGATATGAGATAGATAGATATGAGATAGATAGATTGATATGAGATAGATAGATATGAGATAGATATGAGATAGATAGATATGAGATAGATAGATGTTACACTGAGCGCTCCGGGTCCCCGCTCCTCCCCGGAGCGCTCGCAGCATCCTCTCATTCGCAGCGCCCCGGTCAGACCTGCTGACCGGGTGCGCTGCAATATCACTCCCAGCCGGGATGCGATTCGCGATGCGGGAGGCGCCCGCTCGCGATGCGCATCCCGGCTCCCGTACCTGACCCGTTCCCCGTCTGTCTTGTCCCGGCACGCACGGCCCCGCTCCTTAGGGCGCGCGCGCGCCGGGTCTCTGCAATTTAAAGGGCCACTGCGCCATTGATTGGCGCAGCAGGCTTAATCAGTGTGTTCACCTGTGCACTCCCTACTTATACCTCACTTCCCCTGCACTCCCTCGCCGGATCTTGTTGCCATTGTGCCAGTGAAAGCGTTTCCTTGTGTGTTCCTAGCCTGTGTTCCAGACCTCCTGCCGTTGCCCCTGACTACGATCCTTGCTGCCTGCCCTGACCTTCTGCTACGTCCGACCTTGCTCTTGTCTACTCCCTTGTACCGCGCCTATCTTCAGCAGTCAGAGAGGTTGAGCCGTTGCTGGTGGATACGACCTGGATGCTACCGCCGCTGCAAGACCATCCCGTTTTGCGGTGGGCTCTGGTGAATACCAGTAGCAACTTAGAACCGGTCCACCAACACGGTCCACGCCAATCCCTCTCTGGCACAGAGGATCCACCTCCTGCCAGCCGAATCGTGACAGTAGATCCGGCCATGGATCCCGCTGAGGTCCCGCTGCCAGTTGTCACCGACCTCACCACGGTGCTCGCCCAGCAGTCGCAACAAGGCCACCAGCTGTCTCAACTGACCGTGATGCTACAGCAGCTATTACCACAGCTTCAGCAACAATCTCCTCCGCCAGCTCCTGCACCTCCTCCGCAGCGAGTGGCCGCCTCCGGCCTACGATTATCCTTGCCGGATAAATTTGATGGGGACTCTAAGTTTTGCCGTGGCTTTCTTTCACAATGTTCCCTGCACTTGGAGATGATGTCGGACCAGTTTCCTACTGAAAGGTCTAAGGTGGCTTTCGTAGTCAGCCTTCTGTCTGGGAAAGCTCTGTCATGGGCCACACCGCTCTGGGACCGCAATGACCCTGTCACTGCCTCTGTACACTCCTTCTTCACGGAGATTCGAAGTGTCTTTGAGGAACCTGCCCGAGCCTCTTCTGCTGAGACTGCCCTGCTGAACCTGGTCCAGGGTAATTCTTCTGTTGGCGAGTACGCCATCCAATTCCGTACTCTTGCCTCCGAATTATCCTGGAATAATGAGGCCCTCTGCGCGACCTTTAAAAAAGGCCTATCCAGCAACATTAAAGATGTGCTGGCCGCACGAGAAATTCCTGCTAACCTGCATGAACTTATTCATCTTGCCACCCGCATTGACATGCGTTTTTCCGAAAGGCGTCAAGAGGTCCGCCAGGATATGGACTTTGTTCGCACGAGGCGGTTTCTCTCCCCGGCTCCTCTCTCCTCTGGTCCTCTGCAATCCGTTCCTGTGCCTTCCGCCGTGGAGGCTATGCAAGTTGACCGGTCTCGCTTGACACCTCAAGAGAGGACACGACGCCACATGGAGAATCTTTGCCTGTACTGTGCCGGTACCGAACACTTCTTGAAGGATTGTCCTATCCGTCCTTCCCGCCTGGAAAGACGTACGCTGACTCCGCACAAAGGTGAGACAGTTCTTGATGTCAACTCTGCTTCTCCACGCCTTACTGTGCCTGTGCGGATATCTTCTTCTACCTTCTCCTTCTCTGCTATGGCCTTCTTGGATTCCGGATCTGCAGGAAATTTTATTTTGGCCTCTCTCATCAACAGGTTCAACATCCCGGTGACCAGTCTCGCCAGACCCTTCTACATCAATTCTGTTAACAATGAAAGATTGGACTGTACCGTGCGGATCCTCTCCTAATGTGCATCGGACCCCATCACGAAAAAATAAAATTTTTGGTCCTTTCCAACTGCACTTCAGAAATTCTTCTTGGATTACCGTGGCTTCAACGCCATTCCCCAACCCTTGATTGGTCCACAGGAGAAATCAAGAACTGGGGTACTTCTTGTCACAGGGACTGTCTTAAACCGGTTCCCAGTACTCCTTGCCGTGACCCTGTGGTTCCCCCGGTATCCGGTCTTCCTAAGGCTTATATGGACTATGCTGATGTTTTTTGCAAAAAGCAAGCAGAGACTTTACCTCCTCACAGGCCTTATGACTGTCCTATTGACCTCCTCCCGGGTACTACTCCACCCCGGGGCAGAATCTATCCTCTGTCTGCTCCAGAGACTCTAGCCATGTCGGAGTACATCCAGGAGAATTTAAAAAAGGGGTTTATCCGCAAGTCCTCCTCTCCTGCCGGAGCTGGATTTTTTTTTGTGTCCAAAAAAGATGGCTCCCTACGCCCTTGCATTGATTACCGCGGACTTAATAAAATCACGGTAAAAAAACGCTACCCCTTACCTCTTATCTCGGAACTCGGAACAAGGCGCCCACATCTTTACCAAACTGGACTTAAGAGGTGCTTATAATCTCATCCGCATCAGGGAGGGGGACGAATGGAAGACTGCATTTAACACCAGAGATGGACACTTTGAGTATCTGGTCATGCCCTTTGGCCTTTGCAACGCCCCTGCCGTCTTCCAAGACTTTGTTAATGACATTTTTCGTGATCTCCTATATTCCTGTGTTGTGGTTTATCTGGACGATATTCTGATTTTTTCTGCCAACTTAGAAGAACACCGCCAGCATGTCCGCATGGTTCTTCAGAGACTTCGGGACAATCAACTTTATGCCAAAATGGAGAAATGTCTCTTTGAATGTCAATCTCTTCCTTTCCTAGGATACTTGGTCTCTGGCCAGGGACTACAAATGGACCCAGATAAACTTTCTGCCGTCTTAGATTGGCCACGCCCCTTCGGACTCCGTGCTATCCAACGTTTTTTGGGGTTCGCCAATTATTACAGACAATTCATTCCACACTTCTCCACTATTGTGGCCCCTATCGTGGCTTTAACCAAGAAAAATGCCAATCCTAAGTCCTGGTCTCCCCAAGTGGAAGACGCATTTAAACATCTCAAGTCTGCCTTTTCTTCTGCTCCCGTGCTCTCCAGACCTGACCCATCTAAACCCTTTCTATTGGAGGTAGATGCCTCCTCTGTGGGAGCTGGAGCTGTCCTTCTACAAAAAAAATCTTCCGGGCATGCTGTTACTTGTGGTTTTTTTTCTAGGACCTTCTCTCCGGCGGAGAGAAACTACTCCATTGGTGATCGAGAACTACTGGCCATTAAATTGGCGCTTGAGGAATGGAGGCACCTGCTGGAGGGATCAAAATTTCCAGTTATCATATACACTGATCACAAGAATCTCTCCTACCTCCAGTCTGCCCAACGACTGAACCCTCGCCAGGCTAGGTGGTCGTTGTTCTTTGCCCGTTTTAACTTTGAAATCCATTTTCGCCCTGCTGACAAGAACATTAGGGCCGATGCTCTCTCTCGTTCTTCTGATGCCTCTGAAGTAGAGGTCTCTCCGCAACACATCATTCCTCCGGACTGTCTGATTTCCACTTCTCCAGCTTCCATCAGGCAAACTCCTCCAGGGAAGACCTTCGTTTCTCCACGCCAGCGTCTCGGGATTCTCAAATGGGGACACTCCTCCCACCTCGCAGGCCATGCGGGCATCAAAAAATCCTTGCAACTCATCTCTCGATTTTATTGGTGGCCGACTCTGGAGACTGATGTTGTTGATTTTGTGCGGGCCTGTACTGTCTGTGCCCGGGATAAGACTCCTCGCCAGAAGCCTGCTGGTCTCCTTCATCCTCTGCCTGTTCCTGAACAGCCTTGGTCACAGATTGGTATGGACTTTATTACGGACTTGCCCTCATTCCGTGGCAACACAGTTGTTTGGGTGGTCGTTGATCGATTTTCCAAGATGGCACATTTTATTCCTCTTCCCGGTCTTCCTTCAGCGCCTCAGTTGGCAAAGCAATTTTTTATACACATTTTTCGCCTTCACGGTTTGCCCACGCATATCGTCTCGGATAGAGGCGTCCAATTCGTGTCTAAATTCTGGAGGGCCCTCTGTAAACAGCTCAAGATCAAATTAAACTTCTCTTCTTCTTATCATCCCCAATCCAATGGGCAAGTAGAAAGAATTAATCAGGTCCTGAGTGACTATTTACGGCATTTTGTTTCCTCCCGCCAGGATGACTGGGCAGATCTTCTACCATGGGCCGAATTCTCATACAACTTCAGAGTCTCCGAATCTTCTGCTAAATCCCCATTTTTCGTGGTGTACGGCCGTCACCCTCTTCCCCCCCTCCCTACTCCCTTGCCCTCTGGTTTGCCCGCTGTGGATGAAGTGACTCGTGATCTTTCCACCATATGGAAAGAGACCCAAAATTCTCTTTTACAGGCTTCATCCCGGATGAAAAGATTTGCTGATAAAAAAAGAAGAACTCCCCCCCTTTTTGCTCCCGGAGACAAGGTATGGCTCTCCGCTAAGTATGTCCGCTTTCGTGTCCCCAGTTACAAACTGGGACCACGCTATCTTGGTCCTTTCAAAGTCTTGTGCCAGATTAACCCTGTCTCTCACAAACTCCTTCTTCCTCCTTCTCTTCGTATTCCCAATGCCTTCCATGTCTCTCTCCTTAAACCACTCATCATTAACCGCTTCTCTCCCAAAGTTGTTTCTCCCACTCCTGTTTCCGGTTCATCTGACGTCTTCTCCGTGAAGGAGATTCTGGCCTCCAAGACTGTCAGAGGGAAAAGATTTTTTTTGGTGGATTGGGAAAACTGTGGCCCAGAGGAGAGATCCTGGGAACCTGAGGACAACATCCTAGACAAAAGTCTTATCCTCAGGTTCTCAGGCTCCAAGAAGAGGGGGAGACCCAAGGGGGGGGGGGGGGGGTACTGTTACGCCGAGCGCTCCGGGTCCCCGCTCCTCCCCGGTGCGCTCGCAGCATCCTCTCATTCGCAGCGCCCCGGTCAGACCTGCTGACCGGGTGCGCTGCAATATCACTCCCAGCCGGGATGCGATTCGCGATGCAGGAGGCGCCCGCTCGCGATGCGCATCCTGGCTCCCGTACCTGACCCGTTCCCCGTCTGTCTTGTCCCGGCGCGCGCGGCCCCGCTCCTTAGGGCGCGCGCGCGCCGGGTCTCTGCAATTTAAAGGGCCACTGCGCCATTGATTGGCGCAGCAGGCTTAATCAGTATGTTCACCTGTGCACTCCCTAGTTATACCTCACTTCCCCTGCACTCCCTCGCCGGATCTTGTTGCCATTGTGCCAGTGAAAGCGTTCCCTTGTGTGTTCCTAGCCTGTGTTCCAGACCTCCTGCCGTTGCCCCTGACTACGATCCTTGCTGCCTGCCCTGACCTTCTGCTACGTCCGACCTTGCTCTTGTCTACTCCCTTGTACCGCGCTTATCTCAGCAGTCAGAGAGGTTGAGCCGTTGCTGGTGGATACGACCTGGTTGCTACCGCCGCTGCAAGACCATCCCGCTTTGCGGCGGGCTCTGGTGAATACCAGTAGCAACTTAGAACCGGTCCACCAACACGGTCCACGCCAATCCCTCTCTGGCACAGAGGATCCACCTCCTGCCAGCCGAATCGTGACAATAGATAGATATGAGATAGATAGATAGATATGAGATAGATATGAGATAGATAGATATGAGATAGATTGATAGATAGATAGATATGAGATAGATAGATAGATATGAGATAGATAGATATGGGATAGATAGATAGATATGAGATAGATAGATAGATATGAGATAGATAGATATGAGATAGATAGATAGATATGAGATGGTTAAATAGATAGATATGAGATGGTTAAGTAGATACAGTAGATAGAACTTGATCAGTTTTCCTGACACTTTCTGTAAGTTATTCCTATATTTTAGTCCTAGTGAATGTGGTAAATGTTTCCTCTATCTGTGTCTATTCCCTGGTGAGTGCACAGTTTATTCTTCTCTATTTCTTCTTTCCTCGGTCTCTGTGTAATTCTATGGGGGAGGATGATGTCACCTTAATGACACCTTACAGGGGAGAACTTCACCCAAACCCTTCATTACTTTCTACTATGAGCCTGAGAATCCCAGCAGAGACCGAGAGAAGAGAAAGTCATCAGGTCTACGGCTTCTTAACCCTACGGAGGCCAAATACTGAGAAATAAATGTCATTAATGTTTCTCACAGTTATTGCAGTTTATCCTGTTATTTGCTGCTTTACTATTAATAACATTTTGAATATTTATATTTGAGGAATAAGTTCTTGACAAAACTAATTTTATTAAAAGCCCCTCCCAGCCCTGGGGACATCACTTACAGCATCTCCCACCTTCATGTCACAGGGATCACATACACTGCTGAGTAATAAGCTGATCCCTCAAACCCTGGATTCAATCCGAACTTCGGGGGATCCACAGCTCGCCGAACTCTCAAACATTGCCAAGTTTGGCTCGGCTGAACCTGACAATGTTGGGGCTGAGCTGTGTCCAAAGCTGACAGCCACAAGTACAGCCCAGCACAGCATGAAAGAAGTTAATTAGCGCTGCTGTGCAGTAAATAACCCTTTGGGGGTAGGTAAATATGGTTGTATAATGTATACAGTGAATATAGATCTACTTACCTCCTTGTCTTTTTACAATTTTTTTTTATTGTATTTTTTATTTTTTCGTAGAACCTCCATTTGAAACACAGTAAAAGTAGTTCTCCTTTACGTATGGCAAAGTCACCTAGGCGTGCTCTAGAGGCTTCAAGCCTCCTCCGCACCAGTAAAGAAGGGCAGGCTTTTAAAGAGGCTTCCAGCCTCCATATCTCAGCCTTACAATCACGGACCTGAGCCAAGACATCTTTCTTAAGTTGGGATCCTGGAGCAATACAAAGTGGAAAGCGAGGAGACTAAACCCTTGTTAGTGGCAAAGTACTCTTTGATGCAGGCTTGAATCGAGGCCCGGGAGGGCAACAAATTAGGGAGGGGGTCATTAAGCCTCCAACCTCCACCTGAGGGGGGAAGAGGGGGCTGAGAGGTCAATACCCACAGGACTGTAGTCAGACCAGGATATCGGTTCCATGAAGGCCCCTGAGAGCATGCGGACTATAGGGATAGTCTTGAAAAAGTAATGAATGCAGGAGTGAGACTGATGGGGATGGGAAAATAGAAAACAACCTATCCAAGGGGTAGTTAATATGCCACAGGTCGTATAGAGGAAAAGACCAAATCAACCAATGAAAAGCCGTCTCTGTGCATAGCTGCATCTGAGAGGGGGGCTGGCAGTAAGGGAAGAGTTAAAGTCACCCCTCAGAATTCAGCCGGGTGGGGGGGGGGGGGGGTGCACGTTCCTTAGACAAAACCCTTGGCAGGAAGGGAATCTGGGAAGTGTTGGGGGCATAAACACTGCACAGTAATAATGGCTTACCCTCTAAAGTGCCCTCAACAATCACAAATCTACCTCAGGGTCCAGGCAGGAGGAGGTAACCTGAATGGGGCAGGACCTCGAGATTAAGATAGCAGTGCCAGTAGACTTACTATCGGAAGTGACTGAGAAGGTCTGAGGTAAAAAGTGGTGCAAAAATGTAAAGGATCCAGTAAGGTTAAAAGGAGTCTCCTGGATGAAAGCAACATTAGTCTTCAAAGTAGCCAGTCCTATCTGGGCCAGTCGTCTCTTAACAGCCGAATAAAGACCCTTAACATTTAAGGAGATGCATCGGACCATAGTGAAAGAGGGAGAGAGGGAAAAAAGGCTTAGTACCAGGGGACTCAATCAAGACAAGTCAGATGGGAAACCCAGGGATTATTTACATTTTTTTTTTTACATTATTTTATTTGACAGGGGAAAGGGGGATGATTCAAACTTTTATAAGGGAAAGGGTTAATTCACATTTTTTTTAAACTTTTTTTCTTAACACATTTGTATTATTTTTCACTATTTTTAGTCTGCATTACATGTAATCTTCAGATTGCATACACTGATCAATGCTGTTCCATAGCACAGCATTGATCAGTGTTATCTGCGCTCTACTAGTGCAGGCTGCCATGGATTTCTACATTGAAGGAGTGATGATCGGACGGCGTGGAGCCTGGAAAGGGACCTCCCGCTGTCCCCTCAACTTATGGAGATCCTGCAATTTTGTCGCAGTTGCCCCAATCAGCCCACTGGGCAAGCTGATAAAATATTCTGCATTTAGACGCCTCAATCAACTTTGCTTGGGGCGTCTAGATGGTTAATGCCATACATCGTCCTGATCAGTGATGTTTGGCATTAGTCATGGCTCCTGGCTGCTGATAGCAACTGGGACCCACGAGGTATGGCACAGGGAGTACATCTAGGGACAGTGCCCCTAAGGGGTTAATGTAATTATAGAATGATATTTTTTTGCTCTCCCCTTGGGAATCAATCAGTCACTTCCAAAGGCTAATGCCCTCACGGTCCCAATGCAAACCGGAGCAAAGTGTTGTCCGCTGACCTGTTTGTCACAACTCCAACCCCATTGACTCTCAGCTCCTGTGACTGGATTGTCCCTTAGTTGGTGTCTCCGTCATATAAATCCTCATCACTAGGGAGTGTTGACAGGACTTGCTCTTCTTCCATTGAGGCCTCCTCGCCGCTACCTGTCAGCACCACCAGTGCATTTTGTAGGAGGAATGTTCTGCTTAGCAGGAGAGGACAGATCTCATCCATCCCTATGACTGAGGCCGACTTGTTGGATGGTCATCACTATTTATTTCCCCACAGGTGACTATTTATAATAATCTTTCGATTGTTATTACTGTTCCGTGCTATGAAATATCATCAGTATCAGTTATAGCGCCATTCTACCTGAGCAGCCTTGGTGGCGGCAGACTTTACATGAAGATCCTTAACTCCTTCAGGACGAAGGGCACACCGTGACCCCGCATCACACCAGGTCGGTCCCAGCTGCTGACGATAGCCGGGACCCTGGGCTAATAGCGTGTGGCACCGATCGTTGTGCCGCGCGCTATTAACCCTTTAGATGCAGAGATCAAAGTTGATCACCGCGTCTAAAAATGAAAGTAAACGCTTCCCGGCAGCTCAGTCGGGCTCATCGGGACATCGCGATAAAATCGCGATGTTCCGATCAGCTAGGACGCGAGCGGAGACCCCCTTACCTTGCTCCGTCGCATCCAATCAGAGTTTGATTGCTCCAAGCCTGAGCTACAGGCTTGAGCAATCGAGCCCCTATCTCGCTGATCCATGCAAAGCCCCCAAATCCATGATCCATGCAAAGCCCCCAAAATTTAGAAAATGAAACTTTTTCTTCAATTTTGTCGCACAATTACTTCTTTCTGTTTCGCAGTGTATTTTTGTGTAAAATGACTAATGTCACTGCAAAGTAGAATTGGTGGCACAAAAAATAAGCCATCATATGGAATTTTATGTGCAAAATTGAAAGCTTTATGATTTTTAGAAGGTGATGAGGAAAAAATTAAAATGCAAAAACGGAAAAACCCTGTGTCCTTAACGGGTTAAAGGGGTACTCAGCCCCTAGACATCTTATCCTATATAAGATATCTGATCACGAGGGTCCTGCTGCTGGGACCCCGGAGTTCTCTGCTGTGGCACCACAGTCATCAGGTGCACAGAGTGATGCAGCGCTGACGTCACGGCTGTGCCCCCTCACCATGCCCCTTCCCATATACTTGCATTGAGGGGCGGCCCCCCCGCGATCAGACATCTTATCCCTTATCCTTTAGATAGGGGATAAGATGTCTAGGACGGAGTACCCATTTAAATCAGCACAGAAGAGGTTAAGAGACTTCCAGCTGCCATCTTTACACATCGAGCCCCCGCGATCATGCTGTGGGTGGTCCGATTGGTTTTCCCAAAGCCCAGCAACTGTTTTAGATGCCGTGATTAACACTGAATATGGCATCTTATGGGTTAATGGCAGGACTGTTGGTGTTCGCCATTAGTGATGTCTAGAGATGAGCTAATTTCATGAAAAATTCTAATTCGTTACGGATTTCATGAAAAATTCGATTGCCAGCTTATGCGAATATCGCCGTGATTCTTTTGCGTGAATCGCTTCATAAAACTCCACTTAGTGCGGTCCAGGCCCCAGGGCTAAGATGGTAGATCCACATGTGAGGACATTGGGCAAGGAACTCTTGGAAGGTGGGAACAACGGTAGGCGGGATGACCATGAGTCATATGCAGGATGCAGCCTATCAGCAGCCAGTCACCCCTGTGTTGTCACAGCCCTATATAATCGGCAGCTATATTGTGGCCAGTCACTTCACTCATTACACTGCAGAGAGATAGGACGGACAGCCTGTGTGTGTTTGTTACACAGAAAAGCTTTTTCTAGCAGTGTTTCACCTCCTAGTCACATCAGTGTTCTGGTGGACAGAGAGCAGTGCTTTTTTCCACTAAAAATAATTTTTACTGCAGTGATTAACCTCCCAGTCACTTTCCACAGCATTGCATTACAGAGAGGGGCAGAGTGCTGTGTGTTACCTCACACATTTCAACAAGTTGCCTCAATTTCATAAACCTTAGCAGAGGAGGCAGGAAGAATTTTTCAGCGCAATTCTGTGTCTTTGTTCCACAACAAATCATTTGCTGGTTATACTAGTCTGTAGACGGTATAATACCCAGCAGTCCATTCCTAATAGTCTTTGACACAGTGCAATTTTGGGTTTAGTACACAGCTTTTGTGTACTCCAGCACTGTTGTGTACTGCTGGTGTTGTGCAAAAATAAGTTTTTTAAGCATACTGTAGCACATTTTTCGGTCCTCATAAGTGCATACCACATACCTACATCTAAGTGGTGTACTATTTTATACCTGTTAATCTGTCAAGGGCATAGATACTGTGAAAGTCCAGGCAAAAGTAATCACTGGCTGGTGTTTTACTCCAATATGTTTTTAAAGCATACTGTAGCGCATTTTTCTGCCCTCTTTGTTCCACAACAAATGGTCTGCTGGTTATACTAGTCTGTAGACGGTAAAATACATACCCAGCAGTCCATTCCTAATAGTCTGTGAGAGAGTGCAATTTTGAGTTTAGTACACAGCGATTGTGTGCTGCAATGCTGTTGTGTACTGCTGGTGTGCAAAAATACATATTTTTAAGCGTACTGTAGCACATTTTTCAGCCCTCATAAGTGCATAACACATACGTACATCTAAGTAGTGTACTATTTTGTACCTGTTATTCTGTCATGGGCCTAGATACGGTGAAAGTCCAGGCAAATGTAATCAGCGGCTGGTTTTCTAGACAAATACTGTTTTAAGTGTAGTGAAGCGTATTGTACTCTCCTCATATACACACTAAGTATGTCAAGGAGAGAAGTGCCAGGGCGTGCACAGAGGAGTGGCAGAGGCCTAAATTCATCAGGCACAGGCAGAGGTCACAGCAGACTAGGGGCGAGTGGCAGCAGGAGTCGCAGCGAGAGGCCTGAGCTCCCAGTATCAGCTAGTGGTCCTGTCTCGAACAGAAGCCCATCTGCCATCATCGATTGGTTAACACGGTCATCCACTTCATCACACATGACATCTGATTCCCCAAATCAACAGTCGGTGGGATTCTCAGACACAACCCTCAGTTGGCATGGCCCGGGAGCAGTCCCTGTCCTCCAATTGCCTCTGCCCTATGCTGTTCCATCCCCTACAGAAGTATCTTATGCTTTGAGTTCAGCTCCACTATTCACTGTGGATGATCTAATAGAGGACAGTCAGCAGCTACTGCCCAGCCAAGAAGAGGAGGAGACATCCGCTGCATCATCCACTAGGCGGGCAAGTAGTGATGAGGAGAGTGGCATGGGAGGTGTTGTTGCCAGTGTTCAGGCTCCTGAAGCACACACTATTGAGGAACCTGAGAGAGACATCAGTGACGTGCAGACACTTGTTGATGAAACTGATCGCAATTGGGACCCGGGTGCAGAAGGGGCTTCATCATCATCAGGAGAAGAGGGTTGCAGGTTGCCCGTGAGGCAGCAGCTGAGCCAGCAAGGTGATAGCATGGTTGGCAGTCAGCATGGTGGTAGAACTGGAAATTCTGGAGCCAAATGTGCCCAGGGGAGACCACCTGCTTTGTGGCAGCCTACGTTTCCAGGAGGTAGTAGAACAGAGGTTCCTGGAGACGGCAGCAGTAGCAGTCAATTAGTGCGGACTGTTGGTGGTAAAATCCGTTACTTGGTGGTGTGGCAGTTTTTCATCAAGCATCCGGAGGAGGTTAACATAGCCACATGCAAAATGTGTCGGAAGAAGGTGAAGCGTGGCTAGGGTCCCAATGTTGGCACCACAGCCCTGCATTAACATATGCTGCGCCACCATAAAACGGCCTGGGAGAACCATGGCTCCGATGTAGTGGTCCAGGCTGCTGCATCACCCAGGGGCACACCACTCTCTCTTTCAGCCAGCCAAGGCTCCCCCACCTCAGCAGAAGGGAGCTGTGTGTCATACCCTCCTTCTGTCGCTCCAGATGCTCCTGCTCCTTCTACCTTTCAGAGAACTGATGGCTTGTGCCGAGCTGAGGTGGAGAGTGCCAAGCAGTCATTTCTTTGCGAAGAAGACTGTACCAGCCCTGCACAGTTTTGTAGAAGAGAAGGTAGGCCAGCCCTTGAGCCTGTCGGTGTAAAACAAAGTGCACGGCAGCGCCAACGTCTGGAGCTGTAACTATGTTCAGGGACAACACATCCTTTATGGCTCACTGGGTGAAGGTGGTTCCTGCACAGCCACAACCAACACCAACTTGGTCACGTCAAGCTGCTTCCTCCTCCATGCTCTCAGGCCATTGGTCTGTGACAGTGTGCGACTCCGCCTCCTCATCCTCCACCGTGTCCTCATCCTCCACTGCCCAGACTAGTCTCAGTGGCCCTTCAGCATACCAAGTGGGCAGGGCACGGTGGAGTCACGTTGTTCTTCACATGGTTTGACTAGGTGAACAGAGTCACACAGGGGAGGAACTGCTAAAAGTCATTCATAAAGAAATCAGAGCATGGCTTACTCCACAAAAACTGGAAATGGGAGTCATGGTGACTGACAATGGGAAGAACCCCTTGCATGGCACACGTGTCCAATCTGGTTGTCAAGCGGTTCCTGAAGTGTTCCCCCCATTTGCAAGACATCCTAACAATGGGATGGAAACGTTGCATGCACTTCAGCCACTTGTACACCACAAAGCACACCCTCCTTGAGCTGCAGCGTCAGAGCGGTATCCCCCAACATAGTCTGATTTTTTATGTTGCCACACATTGGAATTCCACCCTCCAAATGTTTGACTGACTATACGAACAGAGAAAAGGCATCACCGATTTCTTTATGATCCAAACGGATAGGAGGACTCCCGTGTGTAACTTCAATGTGAACCAGTGGCAGCTCAAATGGGACACTTGCCATTTGCTCAGGCCCTTTGAGGAAGCCACATTATTAGTAAGTCACCAGGATTACGGGATGAACAATGTCATTACATTGCTTCATTTCATACAACACCTGTTGGAAACGATGACTGGTCATGGCAATGGAGACGTGGCGCCTACATCTCACGACCACCTGAGCCCTGTGGTGGCTGAACTGGAGGAGAAGGAGTAGGGGAGGGGCATAGTTTAGGTTTCGCCAAATGGGCATTTTTTCTAGTAATCTGACAGGAGTGGAGGAGCAGGAGCAGCCAGAGGAGCTAGAGGGTTATGAGGAAGGTGAGACAGAGGACCCAGACACACCGTGGCAGTATGCAGTGGAGATGGAGACAGGGAGTCCCTCCGAGTCACTTGCACAAATGACATGATGCATGCTCACTTGCTTGCGTATTGAAAGCCAAATTGTGACTATTTGGCAGCGGGATGACTTCTGGCTCTCCACCTTATTGGACCCTCTCTACTGGCACAAAATGGGGGGCCTTTTTTAAACCCACTGAGAGGGAGGAGAAACTGACCTACTACAGAGACATCCTACGTAGTCAGTTGGCCGATGCCTTTTGGCGCCATCTTCCATCCTCTTGCAGGTCTGACTCGGGGGGGCTCTCTGCGCTCACCTTCCACTGCCATGGCTGCTGGGGAGGGGTGGCAGGAGCAGTACCAGCTCCATCAGCAGCAGCCTGAGTCTACAGTCGCTGATGAGTACCTTTCTTCACTCGTCTGTCCACAAAAAAATGTGGAGAGACTGACCTTTGTGAAGATGAATCAGGCATGGATCAGCCAGTATTTCCACCCACCAATGCCATCAGAGTAGATTGACCATGGTGCCACACCAACACGTCACAAATATGGATAGTGCCAAACTGATTTAAGGTACTGCTCCCCAGTTACAAACATTCCTCCACATCAGACCTTTTTTCACCCACCTTCGTCACTGGGTACTGGTATTGCCACCCACCACACCACTCTGTCACCGGGTCACTTTCAGGACTCCTGATGCTTCTGCTGCCACCTCCAGGCTTTCTCATTCAGCCACTATATCATCTACTCCTGCTTCAGCCAACTCCAGGCTGTGCCATTCAGCCACTATATGGTCTCCTCATGCTTCACCACCTCCAGGCTGTGCCATTAAGCCACTATATGGTCTTCTAATGCTTCACCACCTCCAGGCTGTGCCATTTAGCCACTATATGTCTCCTCATGCTTCAGCCACCTCCAATTCATGGATTGCAGGATAAAACTTACCAAGAAAGGGTAAAGGACCTTATCATGTATAGCTTGGAAGAAAGAAGAGATAGAGGGGATAAGATAGAGACTTTCAAATACATAAAGGGAATCAATACGGTAAAGGAGGAGATCATATTTAAAAGAAGAAAAACTACCACATGAGGACATGGTTTTAAATTAGAGGGGCAAAGGTTTAAAAGTAATATCAGGAAGTCTTACTTTAATAAGAGAGTAGTGAATGCATGGAATAGCCTTCCTGCAGAAGTGGTCGCTACAAATACAGTGAAGGATTTTAAACATGCATGGGATAAGCATAAGGCTATCCTTCATATAAGGGTCAGGGACTATTGATAGGATTCAGATTATTGGGCAGACTAATAGCTATGGTCCTAATCTGCCGACACATTCTATGTTTCTATGTTTCCTCATGCTTCAGCCAACTCCAGGCTGTGCCATTCAGCCACTATATGGTCTCCTCATGCTGCCACAAACTCCAGGCTGTGCCATTCAGCCACTAAATGTTCTAGTCATGCTTCAGCCAACTCCAGGCTGTGCCATTCAGCCACTATATTGTCTCTTCATGCTTCATCCAACTCCAGGCTGTGCCATTCAGCTACGACATGGTCTCCTCATGCTTCAGCCACCTTCAGGCTGTGCCATTCGGACACAATATGTTCTACTCATTCTGCCGCCAACTCAAGGCTGTGCCGTTCAACCACTATATGGTCTCTTCATGCTTCAGCCACCTCCAGGTTGTGCCATTCAGACACTATATGGTCTCCTCATACTGATGCAATCTCCAGGCTCTGTCATTGTGCTGCCATGTGACATGTGACTCCTTGTTAGATTTGGTCCTTTGTAACCACACGCTGGAGCCCGGGACATTAAAACTTGGGAGCGTAATCTTAAATTTCAATTTCAAAATCTTCAATTTCAATTTTAAAATTCATCTTTTAATCTTAGGGATTGTTTTTAATAGCGATTAATAGCGATTAGCCGCGAATAAATTCAGTCCGAAACGATTTTTTTCAGAAAATTCGGCAAATCGGTCGAATCGAACTTTTTAAAAGTTCGCTCATCCCTAGTGATGTACACCGTCTCTGACATAAATGTATGTCATGGTGCGTTAAGTACCTGGGCCCCTTTGACATACATTTATGGCCTATGTCCTAAAGGGGCTAAGTGAGGCAGGGGCCACTTGCACGCCCTTTCACATGTGTGTGGAGGCAGTTAGGATGCTTTAATGGATCCGTACATTTACATAGAAAATATTACTGTGTCTCTTCAAGTGTTAAGAAAATGAAGCAATTGTTTCTACTTTGTATTTTTATAATCTGTTTTTCAAAAAGTTACAAAGATACAATTGTCACCTAATTGATGTGAGACCAGTGTGTAAATCTAGAACGCAATGTATTACAGTAACCAGGATGGTCTATAAAATGTGGAGGATTTGCTCAGGCTGCAGTTACACTACGATGCTGAAGAAGATTCTGCCCGTCACTATATTACTGAACGCTGTGAGCCCGGGGCTATTCCTCCTTATTGTAGGATGTCTTACTTTATACTTTATAACATCTTCTTCAGCTGCAACAAAATCTTTTTCACAGAAAACTCTGTTCTATGTGTTAGTCCTTTGTATTCTATCTATGCTGACTAGTCAGACTCCAGCACCGGCCTGTAGGCTCCAGATTTTCCAAATGTTTGAGGATTATGGATATTTCCAGGATGGAGACATTATAATCGGAGGAGTTGTCACTGTGCACAGTATGGCAGCTGATATTGGAATGCTTATTCCAGGAACCAGGATGTGTTATAGGTAAGTTCTAGATCATGTGATGTCAGGTACCATTGCTGGATCTGCTGGAGGGGCTGTTATATATACGGTATTACAATATTGTTGGGTCAAATCCTTCAGCGTAGTCATGTGATCAGACAGAAAGGATTTATTTTGTTTTGCAAACTACATGTAATAGTTTTATAGTTTATTATGAGGTTGATAAAAGACAAGAGTTCTTCAACTTTATCCTATACCCTACTGTAAATGTATCTTTTACCACAGTATCAGGATCACAGTTTTCACCAGATGAATTTAAGGACACGGACATTTCTAAAATTTTTGCACATAACCCCTTAAGGATGCAGGTTTTTTATTTTTTGCAATTTTGTTTGATTATTTGTTTGATTTCTAAAAATCATAACGCTTTCAATTTTCCACCTACAGACCCATATTAGGGCTTGTTTTTTGCAACCCCAATTGTACTTTTTTAATGACATCAATCATTTCACCACCAAATCTCCAGTAAAACAAAAAATGGATCTTTGTGGGGCAAAATTTAAAACAGAAATTACATTTTTTAACTTTTGGGAGTTTCCGATTCTACACAGTGCACTTTTCAGTAAAAATGACACCTTATATTTATTCTGTAGGTTTGTACAATTTAAATGATCCCCAACTTATCTAGGTTTTATTTCTTTAAAAAATTATAACTACTTGTATGAAAATTAGCATGTTTAAAATTGTCATCTTCTGATCCCTATAACTTTTTTATTTTTCCATATACGGGGCTATGTGAGGGCTCTTTTTTTTTGGGCTGGTATCTGAAGCTTTTAATCAGTACCATTTTTGTTCTGACTTTTTGATAAATCACTTTTAATACATTTTTTAGTCTATACAAGGTGACCAAAAATACGCAATTTTAGACTTTGGTATTTTTCTTCATAATACTGTACAGTTTAATTTACATTTTATTTTTATAGGTTGGACACTTACGCATGCGGCGATATCAATATGTTTATGTTTATTTTTGCTTATATATATATATATATATATTTTATGGGAAAAGGGGTTTGATTCAAACTTTTATTAGGGAAGGGGTTAATTCACATATATTAACTATTTTTTTTCTTGCATTTTTTTGCACTTTTTTTTCCCCCCATAGGGGACTATTACATGCATCATTAGATTGCATACACTGAACAATGCTATACCATAACATTGATCAGTGTTATATGTGCTCACTTTCCCTAGCCTGCAGAGCCTGACTGGAGCATCGAGGGACAGATTGGATGACAAGGAGGTAGGTAGGGACCCTTCTGCCTGCCGTCCTCTCAGCTGATCAGGACTTTGCGATTTTTGCCACAATGATCCCAATCAGCTCCGCTGAGCTGCCAGGAGAGGTTAATGCCAGGCATGGGCCGGATCGCTGGTGTCCGGCATTAGCAGCGGGTCCTGGTTGCTGATAGTCGGCGGGACCGAATGGCTATAAAGCAATCCCAGCTCCTGAGCTCGCTTCATAGACCTGCCACACGACAGCGCCATATAAATATATAGCACTGGTTGTTTAGCGGTTAAAGCGTCAGATCCAACAAAAAAATTGTAATGTATTATCCAGAACCTAATCCTGACCATGTGTATCTAATTTTTATGTATCTAGCACTTTTTTTTATTACACTTTTACTGTAGCTTATTTGCTTGAAATCCTATCAAAGGGAGGGGGCGTGGCCTCTCTGTACATGCCTCCGCCCCCTCCCTCAGTATGCGGTCTACGCCCCTCTCTACTAGCATTAGCAAAACTACAACTCCCAGCATGTCCTCACTGTCAGTATTGCTAACCCTAGGGGAGATGTGATCGGCAGGCGGGCAGAGAAGTGAGCTATGGCGGGCAGAGAAGTGAGATGTAGGTGGACAAGTAAGCAATGGCAGCGGCCAGAGAAGTGAGCTATGGCGGGCAGAGAAGTGAGCTATGGCGGCAGTGAAGTGAGATGTAGGTGGACAAGTAAGCAATGGCAGGCGGGCAGAGAAGTGAGCTATGGCGGGCAGTGAAGTGAGATGTAGGTGGACAAGTAAGCAATGGCAGCGGGCAGAGAAGTGAGCTATGGCGGGCAGTGAAGTGAGATGTAGGTGGACAAGTAAGCAATGGCAGCGGGCAGAGAAGTGAGCTACGGCGGGCAGAGAAGTGAGCTATGGCGGGCAGTGAAGTGAGATGTAGGTGGACAAGTAAGCAATGGCAGCAGGCAGAGAAGTGAGCTATGGCGGGCAGTGAAGTGAGATGTAGGTGGACAAGTAAGCAATGGCAGCAGGCAGAGAAGTGAGCTATGGCGGGCAGTGAAGTGAGATGTAGGTGGACAAGTAAGCAATGGCAGCAGGCAGAGAAGTGAGCTATGGCGGCAGTGAAGTGAGATGTAGGTGGACAGGTAAACAATGGCAGCGGGCAGAGAAGTGAGCTATGGCGGGCAGAGAAGTGAGATGTAGGTGGACAGGTAAGCAATAGCAGCGGGCAGAGAAGTGAGCTATGGCGGGCAGTGAAGTGAGATGTAGGTGGACAGGTAAACAATGGCAGCGGGCAGAGAAGTGAGCTATGGCGGCAGTGAAGTGAGATGTAGGTGGACAAGTAAGCAATGGCAGCAGGCAGAGAAGTGAGCTATGGCGGCAGTGAAGTGAGATGTAGGTGGACAAGTAAGCAATGGCAGCGGGCAGAGAAGTGAGCTATGGCGGCAGTGAAGTGAGATGTAGGTGGACAAGTAAGCAATGGCAGCAGGCAGAGAAGTGAGCTATGGCGGCAGTGAAGTGAGATGTAGGTGGACAAGTAAGCAATGGCAGCAGGCAGAGAAGTGAGCTATGGCGGCAGTGAAGTGAGATGTAGGTGGACAAGTAAGCAATGGCAGCGGGCAGAGAAGTGAGCTATGGCGGGCAGTGAAGTGAGATGTAGGTGGACAAGTAAACAATGGCAGCAGGCAGAGAAGTGAGCTATGGCGGCAGTGAAGTGAGATGTAGGTGGACAGGTAAACAATGGCAGCAGGCAGAGAAGTGAGCTATGGCGGGCAGTGAAGTGAGATGTAGGTGGACAAGTAAACAATGGCAGCAGGCAGAGAAGTGAGCTATGGCGGGCAGTGAAGTGAGATGTAGGTGGACAAGTAAGCAATGGCAGCAGGCAGAGAAGTGAGCTATGGCGGCAGTGAAGTGAGATGTAGGTGGACAAGTAAGCAATGGCAGCAGGCAGAGAAGTGAGCTATGGCGGCAGTGAAGTGAGATGTAGGTGGACAAGTAAGCAATGGCAGCGGGCAGAGAAGTGAGCTATGGCGGCAGTGAAGTGAGATGTAGGTGGACAAGTAAGCAATGGCAGCAGGCAGAGAAGTGAGCTATGGCGGCAGTGAAGTGAGATGTAGGTGGACAAGTAAGCAATGGCAGCGGGCAGAGAAGTGAGCTATGGCGGCAGTGAAGTGAGATGTAGGTGGACAGGTAAACAATGGCAGCGGGCAGAGAAGTGAGCTATGGCGGGCAGTGAAGTGAGATGTAGGTGGACAAGTAAGCAATGGCAGCAGGCAGAGAAGTGAGCTATGGCGGCAGTGAAGTGAGATGTAGGTGGACAAGTAAGCAATGGCAGCAGGCAGAGAAGTGAGCTATGGCGGCAGTGAAGTGAGATGTAGGTGGACAGGTAAACAATGGCAGCGGGCAGAGAAGTGAGCTATGGCGGGCAGTGAAGTGAGATGTAGGTGGACAGGTAAACAATGGCAGCGGGCAGAGAAGTGAGCTATGGCGGCAGTGAAGTGAGATGTAGGTGGACAAGTAAGCAATGGCAGCGGGCAGAGAAGTGAGCTACAGCGGGCA